>NC_143042.1:542500-670000 GCF_057628025.1 Oncorhynchus mykiss | reverse complement strand
GTAACACTAGACTGGAGGTATCATATGGTAACACTAGACTGGAGGTATCATATGGTAACACTAGACTGGAGGTATCATATAGTAACACTAGACTGGATGTATCATATGGTAACACTAGACTGGAGGTATCATATAGTAACACTAGACTGGAGGTATCATATGGTAACACTAGACTGGAGGTATCAAATAGTAACACTAGACTGGAGGTATCATATAGTAACACTAGACTGGAGGTATCATATAGTAACACTAGACTGGAGGTATCATATAGTAACACTAGACTGGAGGTATCATATAGTAACACTAGACTGGAGGTATCATATAGTAACACTAGACTGGAGGTATCATATAGTAACACTAGACTGGAGATGCCCTACAGTAGATCTGTTGACCGTGGGACTTTGTCTCTGTCTGTGCTGTGTTTGTCTCCACTGTCTCTCTGTGTGAAAGCACACGTTTCACAGTTAGGATGGTGTTCTGACTAAGAGCTGGGTTCATAGCTGGGCTCCATACCACTCTTTTTATTCATTGGTTAATTTGAGTGAATTTGAATATTTGCTGTATTGATATAGGTCTTCCATCTCACACACTGAGACATGAGGACCGCTAGACGCTACTGAAATAGAATGTTCTAGATCAGAATGTTCTGGACCCCTGTCAGTCATTGGGTCCCTGGCTGGCATTCCGGAAGCCAAATAGCCACTGGGCCCTCAGGGGCACATAGATCTTTTCCATAGGATGCCACCCAAGCATTTCTTCCATTGACTGTACAGTAATACTGCTGCCACATAGCTGGCAGACCACTGAATGTATAGAAATCAAATGCTCTTTATGTCCCTTTGACGGTCACTGTGATGTCCTGTAGCAATGCCACAAAGCCAGTGACACTGTCAACACTGGTGGACCAGCAGGTCCTTCCTGCTGTAGATACAGCTCCAGTGGAGGATGTTTATATCTGTATCACAGACCACAGCCAATCAGACCACAGCCAATCAGACTACAGCCAATCAGACCACAGCCAATCCATGTGGATCCTCTCCTCTCCTCTCATCTCCCCTCCTCTCCTCTTCTCTCCTCTCCTCCTCTCCTCTCTCCTCTCCTCTCCTCCTCTCCTCTCCCCTTCTCTCCTCTCCACTCCTCTTCTCTCCCCTTCTCTCCTCTCCTCTCCTCTCCTCTCCTCTCCTCCTCTCTCCTCTCCTCTCCCCTTCTCTCCTCTCCCCTTCTCTCCTCTCCTCTCCTCTCCTCTCCCCTTCTCTCTTCTCATCTCCCCTTCTCTCCTCTCATCTCCTCTCCTCTCCTCCTCTCTCCTCTCCTCTCCCCTTCTCTCCTCTCCCCTTCTCTTCTCTCCTCTCCCCTTCTCTTCGCTCCTCTCCCCTTCTCTCCTCTCCTCTCCCCTTCTCTTCTCTCCTCTCCCCTTCTCTCCTCTCCTCTCCCCTCCTCTTCTCTCCTCTCCCCTTCTCTCCTCTCCTCTCCCCTTCTCTCTTCTCATCTCCTCTCCTCTCCTCCTCTCTCCTCTCCTCTCCCCTTCTCTCCTCCTCTCTCCTCTCCTCTTCCCTTCTCTCCTCTCCTCTTCTTTCCCCTCCTCTCCTCTCCCCTTCTCTCCCCTCCTCTTCTCTCCTCTCCCCTTCTCTACTCTCCCCTCCTCTTCTCTCCTCTCCCCTTCTCTCCTCTCCTCTCCTCTCCCCTCCTCTTCTCTCCTCTCCCCTTCTCTACTCTCCCCTTCTCTCCTCTCCTCTCCTCTCCCCTTCTCTCCTCTCATCTCCCCTTCTCTTCTCTCATCTCCTCTCCTCTCCTCCTCTCTCCTCTCCTCTCCCCTTCTCTCCTCTCCTCTCCCCTTCTCTTCTCTCCTCTCCTCTCCCCTTCTCTTCGCTCCTCTCCCCTTCTCTCCTCTTCTCTCCCCTTCTCTTCTCTCCTCTCCCCTTCTCTCCTCTCCCCTCCTCTTCTCTCCTCTCCCCTTATCTCCTCTCCCCTTCTCTCCTCTCCTCTCCCCTTCTCTCCTCTCATCTCCTCTCCTCCTCTCTCCTCTCCTCTCCCCTTCTCTCCTCTCCTCTTCTCTCCCCTCCTCTCCTCTCCCCTTCTCTCCCCTCCTCTCCTCTCCCCTTCTCTACTCTCCTCTCCTCTACTCTCCCCTCCTCTTCTCTTCCCTCCTCTCCTCTCCTCTCCTCTCTCTTCTCGCCTCTCCCCTTCTCTTCTCTCCTCCCCTCTCCCCTTCTCTCCTCTCCTCTCTCCTTCTCTCCTCTCCTCTCTCCTTCTCTCCTCTCCTCTCCCCTTCTCTTCTCTCCTCTCCTCTCCCCTTCTCTCCTCTCCCCTTCTCTTCTCTCCTCTCCTCTCCCCTTCTCTTCTCTCCTCTCCTCTCCCCTTGTCTTCTCTCCTCTCCTCTCCTCTCCCATTCTCTCCTCTCCTCTCCTCTCCTCTCCTCTCCTCTCCTCTCCTCTCCTCTCCTCTCTGCTTAGAATGTCAGAGAGTGTGTGTTGCAAATGGCAGCCTATTTCCTATAGTGGACTACTTTTGACCAGTGAAAGTAGTGCACTATATAGGGAACAGTGTAATTTAAGATGGAGGATGATTTGTTTTCCGTGAGCATATTGGATGACTGTCATTTATATTCCATTCACCCAGTTCAATGGGACAGCGATAGGTTTAGGCTACTACATGATACTTGAATTTTCCCTGTCATTAGTCCAACATTTGCAAATTTAGTTATTTAGTTATTATTTAGTTATTTAGTTATTATATAGTTATTTAGTTATTATATAGTTATTTAGTTATTATATAGTTATTTAGTTATTATATAGTTATTATTTAGTTATTTAGTTATTATTTAGTTATTTAGTTATTATATAGTTATTATTTAGTTATTATATAGTTATTTAGTTATTATATAGTTATTTAGTTATTATGTAGTTATTTAGTTATTATGTAGTTATTTAGTTATTATATAGTTATTTAGTTATTATATAGTTATTTAGTTATTATATAGTTATTTAGTTATTATGTAGTTATTTAGTTATTATGTAGTTATTTAGTTATTATATAGTTATTTAGTTATTATTTAGTTATTATATAGTTATTTAGTTATTATATAGTTATTTAGTTATTATGTAGTTATTTAGTTATTATGTAGTTATTTAGTTATTATATAGTTATTTAGTTATTATTTAGTTATTATATAGTTATTTAGTTATTATATAGTTATTTAGTTATTATATAGTTATTTAGTTATTATATAGTTATTGAGTTATGTTTATCCCTGTTTTATTCCGTTTAAGAAACCTTTTTTTCAACAGAATCGGCAGAATGAATAAACCCACGATCACTCGTAAACACAATTCCCTTTCATAGCAGCCACGTTGTATTCCTTCTCGCATCTATCTGTGCGCTCTCCTCCTCTCACCTTGTCCCTTCTCTTGTGGACTTCAATGCACAACACATCAGCTGTATGTGACCGGCAAATCGCTACACACAACCTACATCGTTGTCACCATATTAGCTAAAGTAACGTCATAGTCAGCATAGCTAATAGATCTGACGCGTTAGTAAACCCTCTACAGTCGTGTAGTAATGTTGCAGTGTACAGTCAGTAGGTTGTTACACCAGCGGGCCCCACTGGCAATAGATTAGTCAAACCAAAAGCTTACCTTGACTTGGAAGAGTTCCAGTGTTGTGTTGGAAAGTCATAGCCAGCTAGCTAACATAGCATCCCTCTGTTATAGCCAGCTAGCTAACATAGCATCCCTCTGTTATAGCCAACTAGCTAACATAGCATCCCTCTATTATAGCCAGCTAGCTAACATAGCATCCCTCTGTTATAGCCAGCTAGCTAACATAGCATCCCTCTGTTATAGCCAGCTAGCTAACATAGCATCCCTCTGTTATAGCCAGCTAGCTAACATAGCATCCCTCTGTTATAGCCAGCTAGCTAACATAGCATCCCTCTGTTATAGCCAGCTAGCTAACATAGCATCCCTCTGTTATAGCCAGCTAGCTAACATAGCATCCCTCTGTTATAGCCAGCTAGCTAACATAGCATCCCTCTGTTATAGCCAGCTAGCTAACATAGCATCCCTCTGTTATAGCCAGCTATCTAACATAGCATCCCTCTGTTATAGCCAGCTAGCTAACATAGCATCCCTCTGTTATAGCCAGCTAGCTAACATAGCATCCCTCTGTTTGAGCAGTGTGTTTCAGTAGGCTAAACTAGCTAGCTGCATTTACTAACTAAGTAAGTGAAACTGAAAAAAAAATGACAATCTCTCTCTCTCTCTCTTGCTTCTCCTTCATTTTGGAAGAAATTAATTTGTTCATTAACTGTTCAACTATGGTCTTACTCTCTCTCTTTGAGTCAACTACTCACCACCACCTGTCTTCAAATGGGGAAAACAAAACATTCACCCTTTGCTGCTATTTCTGTCAAGTCTACGCATACAGTTTGATGTACCACAGAACACAGAACCCAGAACACAGAACACAGAACACAGAACACAGAACACAGAACACAGAACCCAGAACACAGAACCCAGAACACAGAACACAGAACCCAGAACACAGAACACAGAACCCAGAACACAGAACACAGAACACAGAACCCAGAACACAGAACACAGAACACACTGCAGCTAACACTCTGCAACTCAAAGCTGCATGGCCAGCACAGCATTCCATTGTAAATGAATGTAATTCTGGTGTACCAAAACGCAAAGACTCTGTAGGTGTGATTGAGGCGTTACACTGACATTGCACCTGGCTAGATAGTTATTGCATAGAGCTCAGGAGAAAATATATTTTTCATGCCTGGGAGCTTGATGTGCGGTTTGTGCTGAAGTGCGCCCCCATGTGGCAGCTATAAGGAATAGCGGGTTACTACTGTAAAACCACATTGATATGTACTGTAGGTCTGAACAGGTTATGTTACTATGTAAGGTGTTTATAGAAGACAGTGCCTTGAGCATGAATTAGTCCTTGATTCATTCACAGCAGTTCAAGTCTTATAAAAGATGTGTGATTTAGAGACCACTGCAAAACATGTTTTCACTTCTGCAAGGAGAGACCAGACCAGAACAGACCAGACCAGAACAGACCAGAACAGACCAGAACAGACCAGACCAGACCAGAACAGACCAGACAAGACCAGACCAGAACAGACCAGAACAGACCAGACCAGAACAGACCAGACCAGAACAGACCAGACAAGACCAGACCAGAACAGACCAGAACAGACCAGACCAGAACAGACCAGACCAGAACAGACCAGACCAGACCAGACCAGAACAGAACAGACCAGAACAGACCAGAACAGACCAGAACAGACCAGACCAGACCAGAACAGACCAGAACAGACCAGACCAGAACAGACCAGACCAGACCAGACCAGACCAGAACAGACCAGACCAGAACAGAACAGACCAGAACAGACCAGAACAGACCAGACCAGAACAGACCAGACCAGAACAGACCAGACCAGACCAGAACAGAACAGACCAGAACAGACCAGACCAGAACAGACCAGACCAGACCAGAACAGACCAGAACAGACCAGACTAGACTACAATCTGTTGTGATATTTACTGGCATTATTTCAAATAATGACAATTAAATTGTTAGATGCATTTTATTGTTAGGAAATAGAAGAGAGCAGATACTTTGACAAAGGGGACCCAGATGATGTCACATTGTATTCTTCATAATCAGCAATGTGGGATTTTCATTTTGTTCTCAAAGTTTAGTTTTCACAATCAGTTGCAGATCTGAGAAAGAAGAAGAATCTAACTGAAGACCATTAAGTCATGCGTTTCCTGTATTTCCTCTCACGTCGTCCCAGAGTACGACTGTACGTCATAGAACCAGACAGAGAAGAAGAACCTGTTTTCTAAGAGAAGAGCAAAAAGCCTGTGAAGCTGGTGAGGTGAGGCCCGGTCATCGAAGACATGGTGTCCTGCTGCAGGGTGACCTCAGACTGTATCTCCTTCCAACTGCAGGGTGACCTCAGACTGTATCTCCTTCTTCCTGCTGCAGGGTGACCTCAGACTGTATCTCCTTCTTCCTGCTGCAGGGTGACCTCAGACTGTATCTCCTTCTTCCTGCTGCAGGGTGACCTCAGACTGTATCTCCTTCTTCCAGCTGCAGGGTGACCTCAGACTGTATCTCCTTCTTCCAGCTGCAGGGTGACCTCAGACTGTATCTCCTTCTTCCAGCTGCAGGGTGACCTCAGACTGTATCTCCTTCTTCCAGCTGCAGGGTGACCTCAGACTGTATCTCCTTCTTCCAGCTGCAGGGTGACCTCAGACTGTATCTCCTTCCAACTGCAGGGTGACCTCAGACTGCATCTCCTTCCAACTGCAGGGTGACCTCAGACTGTATCTCCTTCCAACTGCAGGGTGACCTCAGACTGTATCTCCTTCCAACTGCAGGGTGACCTCAGACTGCATCTCCTTCCAACTGCAGGGTGACCTCAGACTGTATCTCCTTCCAACTGCAGGGTGACCTCAGACTGCATCTCCTTCCAACTGCAGGGTGACCTCAGACTGTATCTCCTTCCAACTGCAGGGTGACCTCAGACTGTATCTCCTTCCTGCTGCAGGGTGAACTCAGACTGTATCTCCTTCCTGCTGCAGGGTGAACTCAAGACTGTATCTCCTTCCTGCTGCAGGGTGAACTCAGACTGTATCTCCTTCCTGCTGCAGGGTGACTCAGACTGTATCTCCTTCCTGCTGCAGGGTGACTCAGACTGTATCTCCTTCCTGCTGCAGGGTGAACTCAGACTGTATCTCCTTCCTGCTGCAGGGTGAACTCAGACTGTATCTCCTTCCTGCTGCAGGGTGAACTCAGACTGTATCTCCTTCCAACTGCAGGGTGACTCAGACTGTATCTCCTTCCTGCTGCAGGGTGAACTCAGACTGCATCTCCTTCCAACTGCAGGGTGACCTCAGACTGTATCTCCTTCCTGCTGCAGGGTGACTCAGACTGTATATCCTTCCTGCTGCAGGGTGACTCAGACTGTATCTCCTTCCTGCTGCAGGGTGACCTCAGACTGTATATCCTTCCTGCTGCAGGGTGACTCAGACTGTATATCCTTCCTGCTGCAGGGTGACTCAGACTGTATCTCCTTCCTGCTGCAGGGTGACTCAGACTGTATATCCTTCCTGCTGCAGGGTGACTCAGACTGTATATCCTTCCTGCTGCAGGGTGACTCAGACTGTATCTCCTTCCTGCTGCAGGGTGACCTCAGACTGTATATCCTTCCTGCTGCAGGGTGACTCAGACTGTATATCCTTCCTGCTGCAGGGTGACTCAGACTGTATCTCCTTCCTGCTGCAGGGTGAACTCAGACTGTATATCCTTCCTGCTGCAGGGTGACCTCAGACTGTATATCCTTCCTGCTGCAGGGTGACTCAGACTGTATCTCCTCCTTCCAACTGCAGAGTGACACCATTGGAACCCCCTTGTCCTCTCCATCTGCTTCATCACCATCGGTCACAGTCACCATTACATGTCCATTTCTATACAGCGACACTCGGTGTATGTGAAGTAGTAGAGTCCATTAACCGGTGTTCTGAAGATAAGGTCCGTCAGAGGCACAGCTGCAGAGGACGAACAGCAGAGCTACTACAGTGCTCATCTTTTCAGATCGATTGTGGCATCCTTTGGTATCAAACACCCAGACTCATTACTTATAAACGTGAAGAGTTCATCATTTACTTAATCATTTACGTGTAAAGCAATTAGGTGCTGCATGTTCTGATCTTCACAGTTCACACTGCTAATAAATGATAGATAACATTAACTTCAATTTGTCCTGCCAGTAAATCACAGTCAATCCATTAGATTTTAAAAAATTAACACGCAATAGGCCTAATCAATTCATAAATATCACACTCGTTTTAATGTAATATAACCTACTTGATCTCTACAGCGTCAGATTTTTTTCTCCATCAGCCTAGGTGTAATTATTACATGATGCCACTGGAGGGAAGTGGTTAGCCTCTATAACAGCCTACTCTGCTGTTGTATTCTATGCTGGGATTCGGGACTGATTGTGGTGACTGTTAGATAAACAGGGAAATGGTTACCATGTCAATTTAACCAGCAGAGGGCGCAGTTAACCCCAAAACAGGAATATTGCTTCATAATAAAATTGCCTTCAATAAATAATTATTTATAATCCGGCTATTTTGACTGTCTGCTCATATAGTCCTGCAAACAAATGCAACCAATCGGGATAGGTGTAAGGTATGAGATGTGTTTGTGGAGGTGAAACACTAATAGCACTCTAAAACGATTTATCACCCTTAAAGGGAATTTGAAAGACATTGATAATTAGGTGTCCTATTGGGTGACCCAAAAACGTGAATTCATTCATTAATTTTTCTCCACTGAAACCAACGTCAAAGGGGTCAAGCACAGGGAAACTAATGGTCTACAAGTAGACCTATTGCACCCTAGTACACATTCAAACAACATAACACTACAACCTAAGCACTGGATGTATATTGCAGGCAGTCAAGACACTTTACAGGAGGGGAGGGGGGTCGGTCTAGGATGGAAGGCGACCGCGGGCGCGTGAAAAGTTGATGGTTGGGGTGCAGGCCTAGGGGTTTGGGGAAAGATGAAAGGCGCGACGACAGTGGCATTATCATGCAGAGACCGGTCGGAAATCGAGTGGCGTCTCTCTCGCGCCAGTCAAGGCCCTATATATGTCCACTGACTGTCTGGTCTATGGAACGGAGACCAGTAAAGAGGAAAGGAAGACCTGGGGAAATAGCTGGTTAAGCTGCTTGGCTGGACCCCTATGCGTCCTGCATGTGCCATGAGCAGAGCTACAATGCTCTTCGTTTATTTCATTTTCTGTGAACATAAATGGAAATGTTTCTAGTTTTTTTTTTTAAAGATAGGTTTATGACATTCGAATACTATGTTATATTTTTACACAGTGCAAAGTAAAAACTTCCCTTTCCGAGTTTGATGGGTTTTTTTCCGGTTGTTACTGAATTCGATTCGTTTTATTGCTCCTCATAACACGTTTTTATGTTGCTTTATTTGATTTAACCTTTATTTAACTTGGCAAATCAGTTAAGAACAAATTATTATTTTCAATAACGGCCTACCCCGGCAAAAACCCGGACGACGCTGGGCCAATTGTGCGCTGCCCAATGGGACTCCCAATCACGCCCGGTTGTCATGCAGCCTGGAACAATACGCAAACGTGCGCAGCTATGCGCATATGGTTCAACATATCTCTAAAGCCGTATTTGTAGTAGTTCGGCTTTGGACTATTTTATTATCGAGGACTCTGATTTGGGCGACTTTAGAAAGTGGAAGGACTTTAGATCAGAGGTTCCCATTCCGTTTTACTTTGTCTCTGCGAACATTTGAAATAAGGAAAGCTCGCTCCAACACGCCTTTTCTTTAGAGGAGCTAGTCTTCAGAGCTCAATGTGTGGCCGGCTTTATTTTCTTATCCAAAGGAGGATTAAGGTTTTCGAAGCACTCGCGTTTATTCAAACAAATCTTCAAGTCGAAGTAAAAGGGGGATTTAACGCACATGAACTTTGATGGAATTGTGAAATTTTCCAAAACGTTAACTCCATTAATCTCTCTCTTGCACGCACGCATGCACACACACACACACACACACACACACACACACACACACAGGTATGTCTTACTAACGTGTGAGGACCTTCTGGGTACCAACAATTAATTCCCATTCAAAATCCTATTTTCCCTAAACCTAACCTTAACCCTAAACCTAACCTTAACCCTAAACCTAACCTTAACCCCTAAACCTAACCTTAACCCCTAAACCTAACCTTAACCCTAAACCTAACCTTAACCCTAAACCTAACCTTAACCCTAAACCTAACCTAACCCCTAAACCTAACCTTAACCCTAAACCTAACCTTAACCCTAAACCTAACCCCTAAACCTAACCTAACCCCTAAACCTAACCTTAACCCTAAACCTAACCCCTAAACCTAACCTTAACCCTAAACCTGACCTTAACCCTAACCTTAACCCCTAAACATAACCTTAACCCTAACCTTAACCCCTAAACCTAACCTTAACCCTTAACCTAACCTTAACCCTAAACCTAACCCCTAAACCTAACCTTAACCCTAAACCTAATCTTAACCCTAAAGCTAACCCTTAAACCTAACCTTAACCCTAAACCTAACCTTAACCCTAACCTTAACCCCTAAACCTAACCTTAACCCTTAACCTAACCTTAACCCTAAACCTAACCCTTAAACCTAACCCTAACCCTAAACCTAACCTTAACCTTAACCCCTAAACCTAACCTTAACCCTAAACCTAACCTTAACCCTAAACCTAACCTAACCCCTAACCTTAACCCTAAACCTAACCTTAACCCCTAAACCTAACCTTAACCCCTAAACCTAACCTAACCTTAACCCCTAAACCTATCCCTTAACTCCTAAACCTAACCTTAACCCCTAAACCTAACCTTAACCCCTAAACCTAACCTTAACCCCTAAACCTAACCTTAACCCTAAACCTATCCCTTAACCCCTAAACCTAACCTTAACCCCTAAACCTAACCTTAACCCTAAACCTAACCTTAACCCCTAAACCTAACCTTAACCCCTAAACCTAACCTTAAACCTAAACCTAACCTTAACCCCTAAACCTAACCTTAACCCCTAAACCTAACCTTAACCCTAAACCTATCCCTTAAACCTAACCTTAACCCTAAACCTAACCTTAACCCTAAACTTAACCTTAACCCCTAAACCTAACCTTAACCCTAAACCTAACCCCTAAACCTAACCTTAAGCCTAAACCTAACCTTAAGCCTAAACCTAACCTTAACCCTAAACCTAACCTTAACCCTAAACCTAACCTTAACCCTAAACCTAACCTTAACCCTAAACCTAACCTTAAACCTAACCTTAACCCTAAACCTAACCTTAACCCTAAACCTAACCTTAACCCTAAACCTAACCTTAAACCTAAACCTAACCTTAACCCTAAACCTAACCTTAAACCTAACCTTAACCCTAAACCTAACCTTAACCCTAAACCTAACCTTAAACCTAAACCTAACCTTAACCCTAAACCTAACCTTAAAGGACCGGCAAAAGGTTTGCTATTCTTGTGAGGATTACTGGTACTCACAAGTATAATAAAACGTGTACACACACACACACACACATGCAGTTTTAAATATGTGTTTGTATTGGTGCCATGTCGTTTATTTTTTTTATACCAATAAAAAATAAATGACAATTATATTACGATTATTTAATAGTGCTTGAAACTTCTTATTGGGTTTGTTTAAATTGGGTTCCTCTGGTATTCTAGTAACAGCAGAATGCTCATTGTACACACCGGGAAGGGCTTTGGTGTTGAGATGTTGCTCTTTTAGTGCGCAACTTGTGCAGAATCAGGTCTGAGTCACAAAAATGACTGTTTGCTACGTACACTGTTGTCTTTCTCTCTATTTCAATTCAAGGGTTTCTCTCACTTCTCTCTCTCCATTTGGTGTTCCCATGTTATGCTATGACCCTCCGGTGGTCTCCGCCTTGCGCAATGACCCCCCCCCCCCCCCCTCCGTTATTATCTATGCATAGTTATGTTACTCCTACCTACATGTACATATTACCTCCATTACCTCGACTAACCGGTACCCCGGCACATTGACTCGGTACCGGTACCTCCGTACTGTATATAGCCTCCACATTGACTCGGTACCCCCTGTATATAGCCTCCACATTGACTCGGTACCGGTACCCCCTGTATATAGCCTCCACATTGACTCGGTACCGTACTGTATATAGCCTCCACATTGACTCGGTACCGGTACCCCCTGTATATAGCCTCCACATTGACTCGGTACCGTACTGTATGTAGCCTCCACATTGACTCGGTACCGGTACCCCCTGTATATAGCCTCCACATTGACTCGGTACCGTACTGTATATAGCCTCCACATTGACTCGGTACCGTACCCCTGTATATAGCCTCCACATTGACTCGGTACCGTACTGTATATAGCCTCCACATTGACTCGGTACCGTACCCCTGTATATAGCCTCCACATTGACTCGGTACCGTACTGTATATAGCCTCCACATTGACTCGGTACCGTACTGTATATAGCCTCCACATTGACTCGGTACCGTACTGTATATAGCCTCCACATTGACTCGGTACCGTACTGTATATAGCCTCCACATTGACTCGGTACCGTACCCCCGTACTGTATATAGCCTCCACATTGACTCGGTACCGTACCCCCGTACTGTATATAGCCTCCACATTGACTCGGTACCGTACCCCCGTACTGTATATAGCCTCCACATTGACTCGGTACCGTACCCCCGTACTGTATATAGCCTCCACATTGACTCTGTACCGTACTGTATATAGCCTCCACATTGACTCGGTACCGTACCCCTGTACTGTATATAGCCTCCACATTGACTCGGTACCGTACTGTATATAGCCTCCACATTGACTCGGTACCGTACCCCTGTATATAGCCTCCACATTGACTCGGTACCGTACCCCTGTACTGTATATAGCCTCCACATTGACTCTGTACCGTACTGTATATAGCCTCCACATTGACTCTGTACCGTACTGTATATAGCCTCCACATTGACTCGGTACCGTACTGTATATAGCCTCCACATTGACTCGGTACCGTACCCCCGTACTGTATATAGCCTCCACATTGACTCGGTACCGTACCCCCGTACTGTATATAGCCTCCACATTGACTCTGTACCGTACTGTATATAGCCTCCACATTGACTCGGTACCGTACCCCTGTACTGTATATAGCCTCCACATTGACTCGGTACCGTACCCCTGTACTGTATATAGCCTCCGTACCCCTGTACTGTATGTAGCCTCCACATTGACTCGGTACCGTACTGTATATAGCCTCCACATTGACTCGGTACCGTACCCCTGTACTGTATATAGCCTCCACATTGACTCGGTACCGTACTGTATATAGCCTCCACATTGACTCGGTACCGTACCCCTGTACTGTATATAGCCTCCACATTGACTCGGTACCGTACCCCCGTACTGTATATAGCCTCCACATTGACTCGGTACCGTACCCCTGTACTGTATATAGCCTCCGTACCCCTGTACTGTATATAGCCTCCGTACCCCTGTACTGTATATAGCCTCCACATTGACTCGGTACCGTACCCCTGTACTGTATATAGCCTCCGTACCCCTGTACTGTATATAGCCTCCGTACCCCTGTACTGTATATAGCCTCCGTACCCCTGTACTGTATATAGCCTCCACATTGACTCGGTACCGTACCCCTGTACTGTATATAGCCTCCGTACCCCTGTACTGTATATAGCCTCCGTACCCCTGTACTGTATATAGCCTCCGTACCCCTGTACTGTATATAGCCTCCGTACCCCTGTACTGTATATAGCCTCCGTACCCCTGTACTGTATATAGCCTCCGTACCCCTGTACTGTATATAGCCTCCGTACCCCTGTACTGTATATAGCCTCCGTACCCCTGTACTGTATATAGCCTCCGTACCCCTGTACTGTATATAGCCTCCGTACCCCTGTACTGTATATAGCCTCCGTACCCCTGTACTGTATAAAGCCTCCGTACCCCTGTACTGTATATAGCCTCCACATTGACTCGGTACCGTACCCCTGTACTGTATATAGCCTCCACATTGACTCGGTACCGTACCCCTGTACTGTATATAGCCTCCGTACCCCTGTACTGTATATAGCCTCCGTACCCCTGTACTGTATATAGCCTCCGTACCCCTGTACTGTATATAGCCTCCGTACCCCTGTACTGTATATAGCCTCCGTACCCCTGTACTGTATATAGCCTCCGTACCCCTGTACTGTATATAGCCTCCGTACCCCTGTACTGTATATAGCCTCCGTACCCCTGTACTGTATATAGCCTCCGTACCCCTGTACTGTATATAGCCTCCGTACCCCTGTACTGTATATAGCCTCCGTACCCCTGTACTGTATATAGCCTCCGTACCCCTGTACTGTATATAGCCTCCGTACCCCTGTACTGTATATAGCCTCCGTACCCCTGTACTGTATATAGCCTCCGTACCCCTGTACTGTATATAGCCTCCGTACCCCTGTACTGTATATAGCCTCCGTACCCCTGTACTGTATATAGCCTCCGTACCCCTGTACTGTATATAGCCTCCGTACCCCTGTACTGTATATAGCCTCCGTACCCCTGTACTGTATATAGCCTCCGTACCCCTGTACTGTATATAGCCTCCGTACCCCTGTACTGTATATAGCCTCCGTACCCCTGTACTGTATATAGCCTCCGTACCCCTGTACTGTATATAGCCTCCGTACCCCTGTACTGTATATAGCCTCCGTACCCCTGTACTGTATATAGCCTCCGTACCCCTGTACTGTATATAGCCTCCGTACCCCTGTACTGTATATAGCCTCCGTACCCCTGTACTGTATATAGCCTCCGTACCCCTGTACTGTATATAGCCTCCGTACCCCTGTACTGTATATAGCCTCCGTACCCCTGTACTGTATATAGCCTCCGTACCCCTGTACTGTATATAGCCTCCACATTGACTCCGTACCCCTGTACTGTATATAGCCTCCGTACCCCTGTACTGTATATAGCCTCCGTACCCCTGTACTGTATATAGCCTCCACATTGACTCCGTACCCCTGTACTGTATATAGCCTCCGTACCCCTGTACTGTATAAAGCCTCCGTACCCCTGTACTGTATATAGCCTCCGTACCCCTGTACTGTATATAGCCTCCGTACCCCTGTACTGTATATAGCCTCCGTACCCCTGTACTGTATATAGCCTCCGTACCCCTGTACTGTATATAGCCTCCGTACCCCTGTACTGTATATAGCCTCCGTACCCCTGTACTGTATATAGCCTCCGTACCCCTGTACTGTATATAGCCTCCGTACCCCTGTACTGTATAAAGCCTCCGTACCCCTGTACTGTATATAGCCTCCGTACCCCTGTACTGTATATAGCCTCCGTACCCCTGTACTGTATATAGCCTCCGTACCCCTGTACTGTATATAGCCTCCACATTGACTCCGTACCCCTGTACTGTATATAGCCTCCGTACCCCTGTACTGTATAAAGCCTCCGTACCCCTGTACTGTATATAGCCTCCGTACCCCTGTACTGTATATAGCCTCCGTACCCCTGTACTGTATATAGCCTCCGTACCCCTGTACTGTATATAGCCTCCGTACCCCTGTACTGTATATAGCCTCCGTACCCCTGTACTGTATATAGCCTCCGTACCCCTGTACTGTATATAGCCTCCGTACCCCTGTACTGTATATAGCCTCCGTACCCCTGTACTGTATATAGCCTCCGTACCCCTGTACTGTATATAGCCTCCGTACCCCTGTACTGTATATAGCCTCCGTACCCCTGTACTGTATATAGCCTCCGTACCCCTGTACTGTATATAGCCTCCGTACCCCTGTACTGTATATAGCCTCCGTACCCCTGTACTGTATATAGCCTCCGTACCCCTGTACTGTATATAGCCTCCGTACCCCTGTACTGTATATAGCCTCCGTACCCCTGTACTGTATATAGCCTCCGTACCCCTGTACTGTATATAGCCTCCGTACCCCTGTACTGTATATAGCCTCCGTACCCCTGTACTGTATATAGCCTCCGTACCCCTGTACTGTATATAGCCTCCGTACCCCTGTACTGTATATAGCCTCCGTACCCCTGTACTGTATATAGCCTCCGTACCCCTGTACTGTATAAAGCCTCCGTACCCCTGTACTGTATATAGCCTCCGTACCCCTGTACTGTATATAGCCTCCGTACCCCTGTACTGTATATAGCCTCCGTACCCCTGTACTGTATATAGCCTCCGTACCCCTGTACTGTATATAGCCTCCGTACCCCTGTACTGTATATAGCCTCCGTACCCCTGTACTGTATATAGCCTCCGTACCCCTGTACTGTATATAGCCTCCGTACCCCTGTACTGTATATAGCCTCCGTACCCCTGTACTGTATATAGCCTCCGTACCCCTGTACTGTATATAGCCTCCGTACCCCTGTACTGTATATAGCCTCCGTACCCCTGTACTGTATAAAGCCTCCGTACCCCTGTACTGTATATAGCCTCCGTACCCCTGTACTGTATAAAGCCTCCGTACCCCTGTACTGTATATAGCCTCCGTACCCCTGTACTGTATATAGCCTCCGTACCCCTGTACTGTATATAGCCTCCGTACCCCTGTACTGTATATAGCCTCCGTACCCCTGTACTGTATATAGCCTCCGTACCCCTGTACTGTATATAGCCTCCGTACCCCTGTACTGTATATAGCCTCCGTACCCCTGTACTGTATATAGCCTCCGTACCCCTGTACTGTATATAGCCTCCGTACCCCTGTACTGTATATAGCCTCCGTACCCCTGTACTGTATATAGCCTCCGTACCCCTGTACTGTATATAGCCTCCGTACCCCTGTACTGTATATAGCCTCCGTACCCCTGTACTGTATATAGCCTCCGTACCCCTGTACTGTATATAGCCTCCGTACCCCTGTACTGTATAAAGCCTCCGTACCCCTGTACTGTATATAGCCTCCGTACCCCTGTACTGTATAAAGCCTCCGTACCCCTGTACTGTATATAGCCTCCGTACCCCTGTACTGTATATAGCCTCCGTACCCCTGTACTGTATATAGCCTCCGTACCCCTGTACTGTATATAGCCTCCGTACCCCTGTACTGTATATAGCCTCCGTACCCCTGTACTGTATATAGCCTCCGTACCCCTGTACTGTATAAAGCCTCCGTACCCCTGTACTGTATATAGCCTCCGTACCCCTGTACTGTATATAGCCTCCGTACCCCTGTACTGTATATAGCCTCCGTACCCCTGTACTGTATATAGCCTCCGTACCCCTGTACTGTATATAGCCTCCGTACCCCTGTACTGTATATAGCCTCCGTACCCCTGTACTGTATATAGCCTCCGTACCCCTGTACTGTATATAGCCTCCGTACCCCTGTACTGTATATAGCCTCCGTACCCCTGTACTGTATATAGCCTCCGTACCCCTGTACTGTATATAGCCTCCGTACCCCTGTACTGTATATAGCCTCCGTACCCCTGTACTGTATATAGCCTCCGTACCCCTGTACTGTATATAGCCTCCGTACCCCTGTACTGTATAAAGCCTCCGTACCCCTGTACTGTATATAGCCTCCGTACCCCTGTACTGTATAAAGCCTCCGTACCCCTGTACTGTATATAGCCTCCGTACCCCTGTACTGTATATAGCCTCCGTACCCCTGTACTGTATATAGCCTCCGTACCCCTGTACTGTATATAGCCTCCGTACCCCTGTACTGTATATAGCCTCCGTACCCCTGTACTGTATATAGCCTCCGTACCCCTGTACTGTATATAGCCTCCGTACCCCTGTACTGTATATAGCCTCCGTACCCCTGTACTGTATATAGCCTCCGTACCCCTGTACTGTATATAGCCTCCGTACCCCTGTACTGTATATAGCCTCCGTACCCCTGTACTGTATATAGCCTCCGTACCCCTGTACTGTATATAGCCTCCGTACCCCTGTACTGTATATAGCCTCCGTACCCCTGTACTGTATATAGCCTCCGTACCCCTGTACTGTATATAGCCTCCGTACCCCTGTACTGTATATAGCCTCCGTACCCCTGTACTGTATATAGCCTCCGTACCCCTGTACTGTATATAGCCTCCGTACCCCTGTACTGTATATAGCCTCCGTACCCCTGTACTGTATATAGCCTCCGTACCCCTGTACTGTATATAGCCTCCGTACCCCTGTACTGTATATAGCCTCCGTACCCCTGTACTGTATAAAGCCTCCGTACCCCTGTACTGTATATAGCCTCCGTACCCCTGTACTGTATATAGCCTCCGTACCCCTGTACTGTATATAGCCTCCGTACCCCTGTACTGTATATAGCCTCCGTACCCCTGTACTGTATATAGCCTCCGTACCCCTGTACTGTATAAAGCCTCCGTACCCCTGTACTGTATATAGCCTCCGTACCCCTGTACTGTATATAGCCTCCGTACCCCTGTACTGTATATAGCCTCCGTACCCCTGTACTGTATATAGCCTCCGTACCCCTGTACTGTATAAAGCCTCCGTACCCCTGTACTGTATATAGCCTCCGTACCCCTGTACTGTATATAGCCTCCGTACCCCTGTACTGTATATAGCCTCCGTACCCCTGTACTGTATATAGCCTCCGTACCCCTGTACTGTATATAGCCTCCGTACCCCTGTACTGTATATAGCCTCCGTACCCCTGTACTGTATATAGCCTCCGTACCCCTGTACTGTATATAGCCTCCGTACCCCTGTACTGTATATAGCCTCCGTACCCCTGTACTGTATATAGCCTCCGTACCCCTGTACTGTATATAGCCTCCGTACCCCTGTACTGTATAAAGCCTCGTTATTGTTACTTTATTCTGTTGTTTTTTTATTACTTTAGTTTGTTTCGTAAATGTTTTCTTAAACATTATTTTCTTGGTCAAGGGCTTGTAAGTAAGCGTTTCACGGTAAACACATGTTGTATTCAGCGTTTCACGGTAAACACATGTTGTATTCAGCGTTTCACGGTAAACACATGTTGTATTCAGCATTTCACGGTAAACACATGTTGTATTCAGCGTTTCACGGTAAACACATGTTGTATTCAGCATTTCACGGTAAACACATGTTGTATTCAGCGTTTCACGGTAAACACATGTTGTATTCAGCGTTTCACGGTAAACACATGTTGTATTCAGCATTTCACGGTAAACACATGTTGTATTCAGCATTTCACGGTAAACACATGTTGTATTCAGCATTTCACGGTAAACACATGTTGTATTCAGCGTTTCACGGTAAACACATGTTGTATTCAGCGTTTCACGGTAAACACATGTTGTATTCAGCGTTTCACGGTAAACACATGTTGTATTCAGCATTTCACGGTAAACACATGTTGTATTCAGCATTTCACGGTAAACACATGTTGTATTCAGCATTTCACGGTAAACACATGTTGTATTCAGCATTTCACGGTAAACACATGTTGTATTCAGCATTTCACGGTAAACACATGTTGTATTCAGCATTTCACAGTAAACACATGTTGTATTCAGCGTTTCACGGTAAACACATGTTGTATTCAGCATTTCACAGTAAACACATTTTGTATTCAGCATTTCACAGTAAACACATGTTGTATTCAGCATTTCACGGTAAACACATGTTGTATTCAGCATTTCACAGTAAACACATGTTGTATTCAGCATTTCACAGTAAACACATGTTGTATTCAGCATTTCACGGTAAACACATGTTGTATTCGGCGCATGTGACAAATACAATTTGATTTGACATGAACCGTGTTCCCCGCGGGCGTCCGTCCCTCCCCTTGCCCGTAAAACAAGGGGGAGAAGAGGGGGAGGGGGAGTGAGGGGTGGGATGAGGAGAAGAGGGGATGAGAGGGGTGGGATGAGGAGAGGCAGTCAGTGTTTAGAATGTAAACTTACAAAGTAGATCAGATCGAGGGAAGGAATGAACACTTGTTGAAATGTTTTCATAAATAGCCGTGTATTTTTAATCTTCTGGGAAATACCAGTATGAGACATGCATCTTATCGGATCAACAACATTAACCAACGTCATCTAAACTTTTCATGGACTGTGTTTTTTAATTTAACTTTAGTCTTCATCAGAACGCACATCTGATATCTCCTTACTAAACGCATCTTAGCCTATAGATCCTAATGCGTAAAATCAGGTTTTCTTCCTTGTACACATTTTACGCACGACTGGGAATTCGGATTAGGCGTTCCGAACAGAGTTTAGACAAAGCTACAAGTCAATAAAGTCATGGGGACAATGCGCAGGACACCTTATCTCCACGGAATCGGATATTGACTCTTGGTTGTCTCGGCATCGTCATCTCTGTGAACCCAGAACCCCCCCGCAGCGGATTACAGAGGTTGTTTTTTGATCCGTCTTTTTCACAGAGGGGCACTTCTTCCACGTTTTGGTGTTTGTTGGTGGTGATGGTGGCGCAAGGGGTCATGGAGACCAGGACCAGCCGGAGACCGTGCAGCAGCGCCCAGAAACACTTACTGCTGGCGGTCGCTCTCATCGCATGCAGCTCGCAATTACTGGTGGACGCCAACTCCTGGTTGTAAGTTGAACTTTTTCTTATGTCAAATTAACTCTGTACAGTTTCTATATCGCTGCGTACTTTAGTTCATGCGCAGTTGATCCATTAATTTACAGATGGTGGGTTTTGTGATTGGGGTTTGAGAGAGCGTCCGTGTGTTGTTTTGTGTTGTGGAGGAGACCAGTGGAAGAACAAATGTGGTGACTTTGTCACAATATTTACCCATGCTACGCACAAATGGCCAAGCTGTTTGTGGAATGGGGGGAAACAGGAGAACTCCGCAGAGTGGAACACCGCATCTTGACCTTGTGCGGAGAGCTGCCAAACGTTCCACTCTGATGGAGAACATTCCGATCATATTCCTCATCATTTGACATCGCTACAGCACATCATTATTTCATTACCGATGCGATATTTACCTGTCTTTATTTCCACAGTAGAATAGACTATATGTGTTCCTTTATATTTATTATTTGGGGATTTAATTCATGCATATTTTCCATTATTGCCAATTGTACCGATTTATATGACATATTGAAACGGCGAATCTTTGACTGAAGCCATATAGGCTCAAATGCCTCATCCACACACTATAATACACGTTTATTTTCTCAACACCGTATATAACTACCCACCGCCTATTTCCCATCCGTGCATGCAGGTCGTTAGCGATGAACCCTATCCAGAGACCGGAGATGTACATCATCGGGGCCCAGCCTCTGTGCAGCCAGCTGACGGGACTCTCCCAGGGGCAGAGGAAGCTGTGCCAGCTCTACCAGGACCATATGGTCTACATTGGCGAGGGGGCCAAGACGGGCATCAATGAATGTCAATACCAGTTCAGACAGCGGCGGTGGAACTGTAGCACCGTGGATAATGCATCCGTGTTCGGACGCGTCATGCAGATAGGTGAGCCAGTCACATGGTGGGATTGGGATATAGGCTAGGTCTGGTTCAGGGCGTTAGTGACGGTTTATTTCACTAACGGTTAGTTAATAAGGAACGCGCACGAATGCGCTGGACCAGAGCTAATGAGTGATAGGCGGATGCGGCGGTAGGTGATGACACATGTTTATGTTTACATTTTGAATTCCCATTGTAAACGTAGAATTAGTGCACTTTAGAGGCAACGCGGATAACTGTACCTGTATTCTTGAACGTGCTTTTGTATCAGTTCAACTATTCGATAGTGGAACCTTATAACAAACTTAATGTTTCCAAAATAAAAAATCGTTGCGCTTAATTGTCAGTCAGATTTCTCTCGACAATTGAGTGTTAGTTCCGTTCTGTAGTTAGAGGAGGTGTAGGCTAGAGATGGCGGTGTCCAGTAGCCCACAGCTTCTCTATTCTCCCTCTGATGCAGCAGTATCCCCCTCCGACGGCCAGTCAGGCCGGCGGACCGATCCCCTCCCTCTCCCTCGCCGTTCCCAAAACAGCAAAGGAGTTGTTTGCAGTCAATCGCGAGAGTTTTATTGAGGTGTTAGCCTGCTATTGTCCACGGCCTCCTTTTGAAATGCAATCAAGGGGTGACACGGACTCGGCAGATCCGGGCTGCTATTTGAAGTATCGGTTCTATG
This sequence comes from Oncorhynchus mykiss, assembly GCF_057628025.1. Lineage (NCBI taxonomy): Eukaryota > Metazoa > Chordata > Actinopteri > Salmoniformes > Salmonidae > Oncorhynchus > Oncorhynchus mykiss. Next base: position 648,215 of record NC_143042.1, on the reverse strand, counting down.
GGCCAATAAAAGTCCTCGTCTTTATCGCGCGCTCCGGCTCCTGTCTCCTGGCTCACGTGTAACCTACACATTCTGTTTTTAAGAGAACTCATAATTACAATTACAACTTTTTGACACGTGACGTTTCTGTTATAACAGTGCCAGGAATCAGGATAGCCAGTCTTAAATGCGGAGTTGCGGTTTACATGGAATAAAAATATATATATGTTTATCTTACTGACAGACATTGGCATTGTAAACTGATGCCCTCTTTCTTGGTTGGCCAAAGTGGCATTCACAGGCGAATTACTTCCAAAGATATGTCATTATAAGCTATGACTACATATATATATTTTTAAATATCAAACTCACGAATTATTTAAGCATTTCCAAATCATAAAACGTGAACAGAATATATTTTTCATTTTTCATTCTCTCATTTGGAGAGAGAGTGCCAGCTGCCAAGGTTACGTTTATTTGCTTGTATAGAGAGTCCTAGGCCCACCAAGGCTACGATGCTGAAGTATGTGAAACCTTGAGATCTGCATTCCAGATGGTATGTCCATCCAATGGAAAACCTGTCAGGTAACACCCAATGATTTATATATACACTAGATGTCAAGTAGGGGGCGTTGTGTTGAAGCCGCTGTGCCTCCATCTTGGAACTCCCCCAGTTGTCATTTTTTTTTTATTTTGGAATCTATAGAAATTAATTTATTAATGTATACATTCGTTTTTTCCACATCTATTCTTTTACAGACACAATAAAGCATACTTGTAAATTATATTATGTGAGCTAAACATATAATAAAATAAAAATACAAATATATATATATATATAATTATATATTTTATGTTTCAAATATTTTTTATTGAACACACACAAGAATGGTGTATAGGTAGGTATACAAGACAGGTATACAATTCTTATCTAAACATAAAAGAGCAGACAGGAACAACAAGACCCAGAGTTCTGGGTACAAAATAAATATTACAAAACAGGACATACAGAACTATTTTATATATAGGGATACTAATGTTACTTAAATACATGTTATTTTGTCCTTAAAATGTTTGATTAAAATACTGCAGAATTCCATTTGTTCCTATGGAGGACTGATCCTACTGGGGAGTGGCAATATGGCCGACAGGTGGCTTCAAAGCCTCTCAATGGCCAATACATAGCATCGACAATCCAGGGTTTATATACATCATTGGTAACACCTGCACAGCAGATGGGGGGAGAGAGAGAGATTTTCCCCATGCCAATAAGCCCTTTGAATTGAATTGAGAGAGACAGAGAGAGAGTGTGAGAGACAGACAGAGAGAGAGAGAGACAGAGAGAGAGAGAGAGAGAGAGAGAGTGTGAGAGACAGACAGAGAGAGAGAGAGAGAGACAGACAGAGAGAGAGTGTGAGAGACAGACAGAGAGAGAGAGAGAGAGAGAGAGAGAGAGAGACCCCACAGAAACAGACCCCACAGAGCCCAAGGACAGCAACACAATTAGACCCAACCAAATCATGAGAAAATAAAAAGATAATTACTTGACACATTGGAAAGAATTAACAAAAAAACAGAGCAAACTAGAATGCTATTTGGCCCTAAACAGAGAGTACACAGCGGCGGAATACCTGACCACTGTGACTGACCCAAACTTAAGGAAAGCTTGTACAGACTCAGTGAGTATAGCCTTGCTATTAAGAAAGGCCACCGGAGGTAGACATGGCTCTCAAGAGGAGACAGGCTATGTGCTCACTGCCCACAAAATGAGGTGGAAACTGAGCTGCACTTCCTAACCTCCTGACAAATGTATGACCATATTAGAGACACATATTTCCCTCAGATTACACAGATCCACAAAGAATTTGAAAACAATCGCGATTTTGATAAACTCCCATATCTACTGGGTGAAATACCACAGTGTGACATCACAGCAGCAAGATTTGTGACCTGTTGCCACAAGAAAAGTACAACCAGTGAAGAACAAACACCATTGTAAATACAACCCATATTTATGCATATTTATTTTCCCTTTTGTACTTTAACCATTTGTACATTGTTACAACACTGTATATATATATAATATGACATTTGTAATGTCTTTATTCTTTTGGAACTTCTGTGAGTGTAATGTTCACTGTTCATTTTTATTGTTTATTTCACTTTTGTATATTATCTACTTCACTTGCTTTGGTAATGTTAACACATGTTTCCCATGCCAATAAAGCCCCTTGAATTGAATTGAGAGAGAGAGAGAGAGAGAGAGAGAGAGAGAGAAGCGAGAGAGAGAGAAGGGAGATACAGAGCGAGAGAGAGAAGAGAGAGAGAGCAATAATATAAACCTCTCACCTTTGTGGCTGCAGTCAACCCTCGCAGATCATGTCGTTGTTCGGCTACTCTCTGTCTCTCACATCTAGAATCTGTCCACAAGAGAAGTGCTTTTTTCTCTCCGTTGTAAGTTTATAAGATCTTGTAGAGTCCACTCTTCCCATGTCACAAATTATCTGTCAAAGGTCTATAATACATTCAGAGTGGTTGTGTGTTTATCTAGTATCTGGTAGCGGAAGACATTCACTAGCTAATTAAAACAGCCTGCCTCCTTGTTGTTTCTCCCCCCCCCCCCCCTCTCTCTCTCTCTCTCGCTCTCTCTCTCCTCCCTCCCTCTCTCTCTCTCTCTCTCTCTCTCTCTCTCTCTCTCTCTCTCTCTCTCTCTCTCTCTCTCTCTCTCTCTCTCTCTCTCTCTCTCTCTCTCTCTCTCTCTCTCTCTCTCTCTCTCTCTCTCTCGCTCTCTCTCAGTCATCTTTCTCTCTCTCCATCCCTCTATGTGCTCCTTTAGCCAGGCCAGCCAGGGCCCCCAGCTCCTTCATCTCCTGACGCCAGGCCCCATTGTCTATTGTCCCCTGTAGTCACACATCAATAACAGAGACCATGGTTAACTGGCCAGCTTAAAGCGCTAGCTAACCAAACCCAAGTGGCATTGTGTGTGTGTGCGTGTGTGTGTGTGTGTGTGTGTGTGTGTGTGTGTGTGTGTGTGTGTGTGTGTGTGTGTGTGTGTGTGTGTGTGTGTGTGTGTGTGTGTGTGTGTGTGTGTGTGTGTGTGTGTGTGTGTGTGTGTGTGTGTGTGTGTGTGAGTGAGTGAGTGAGTGAGTGAGTGAGTGAGTGAGTGAGTGAGTGAGTGAGTGAGTGAGTGAGTGAGTGAGTGAGTGAGTGAGTGAGTGAGTGAGTGAGTGAGTGAGTGAGTGAGTGTGTGGAAGTGTGTGTGTGTGTACTTGGGAAAAAGAAAGTTGAAGAACATCTTGGACCTTCTACCATTGTATGCTAACCGCCTTGTGTGTGTTTTTCTCTGTGTGTGTGTTTGTGTGTGTGTTTGTGTGTGTGTCCATCCGACAGGCAGCAGGGAGACAGCCTTCACCTATGCCATCAGTGCAGCAGGCGTGGTGAACGCGGTGAGCAGGGCGTGTCGGGAAGGAGAACTCTCCACCTGTGGATGCAGCCGCGCCGCTCGACCCCGTGACCTACCGCGCGATTGGCTGTGGGGTGGCTGTGGCGACAACGTCAACTATGGCTACCGTTTCGCCCGGGAGTTTGTGGACGCGCGGGAGAGAGAAAAGAACTACCCTCGAGGCTCCATAGAACACACTAGAACATTGATGAACCTACAGAACAACGAAGCAGGGAGACAGGTGAGGAACTGGGATGCAAACACACACACACACACACACACACACACACACACACACACATATACAGTGCCTTGCGAAAGTATTCGGCCCCCTTGAACTTTGCGACCTTTTGCCACATTTCAGGCTTCAAACATAAAGATATAAAACTGTATTTTTGTGAAGAATCAACAACAAGTGGGACACAATCATGAAGTGGAACGACATTTATTGGATATTTCAAACTTTTTTAACAAATCAAAAACTGAAAAATTGGGCGTGCAAAATTATTCAGCCCCTTTACTTTCAGTGCAGCAAACTCTCTCCAGAAGTTCAGTGAGGATCTCTGAATGATCCAATGTTGACCTAAATGACTAATGATGATAAATACAATCCACCTGTGTGTAATCAAGTCTCCGTATAAATGCACCTGCACTGTGATAGTCTCAGAGGTCCGTTAAAAGCGCAGAGAGCATCATGAAGAACAAGGAACACACCAGGCAGGTCCGAGATACCGAGATGCTTTAAACAGCCCAAGGAGCACTGTGCAAGCGATAATATTGAAATGGAAGGAGTATCAGACCACTGCAAATCTACCAAGACCTGGCCGTCCCTCTAAACTTTCAGCTCATACAAGGAGAAGACTGATCAAAGATGCAGCCAAGAGGCCCATGATCACTCTGGATGAACTGCAGAGATCTACAGCTGAGGTGGGAGACTCTGTCCATAGGACAACAATCAGTCATATATTGCACAAATCTGGCCTTTATGGAAGAGTGGCAAGAAGAAAGCCATTTCTTAAAGATATCCATAAAAAGTGTTGTTTAAAGTTTGCCACAAGCCACCTGGGAGACACACCAAACATGTGGAAGAAGGTGCTCTGGTCAGATGAAACCAAAATTTTTGGCAACAATGCAAAACGTTATGTTTGGCGTAAAAGCAACACAGCTGAACACATCATCTCCACTGTCAAACATGGTGGTGGCAGCATCATGGTTTGGGCCTGCTTTTCTTCAGCAGGGACAGGGAAGATAGTTGAAATTGATGGTAAGATGGATGGAGCCAAATACAGGACCATTCTGGAAGAAAACCTGATGGAGTCTGCAAAAGACCTGAGACTGGGACGGAGATTTGTCTTCCAACAAGACAATGATCCAAAACATAAAGCAAAATCTACAATGGAATGGTTCAAAAATAAACATATCCAGGTGTTAGAATGGCCAAGTCAAAGTCCAGACCTGAATCCAATCGAGAATCTGTGGAAAGAACTGAAAATTGCTGTTCACAAATTCTCTCCATCCAACCTCACTGAGCTCGAGCTGTTTTGCAAGGAGGAATGGGAAAAAATGTCAGTCTCTCGATGTGCAAAACTGATAGAGACATACCCCAAGCGACTTACAGCTGTAATCGCAGCAAAAGGTGGCGCTACAAAGTATTAACTTAAGGGGGCTGAATAATTTTGCACGCCCAATTTTTCAGTTTTTGTTTTGTTAAAAAAGTTTGAAATATCCAATAAATGTCGTTCCACTTCATGATTGTGTCCCACTTGTTGTTGATTCTTCACAAAAAAATACAGTTTTATATCTTTGTTTGAAGCCTGAAATGTGGCAAAAGTTTGCAAAGTTCAAGGGGGCCGAATACTTTCGCAAGGCACTGTATATGTTGTTATTAGTCTCTGTTCATGGTGTGGACTACATATATGTTGTTGTTATTAGTCTCTGTTCATGGTGTGAACTACATATATGTTGTTATTAGTCTCTGTTCATGGTGTGAACTACATATATGTTGTTATTAGTCTCTGTTCATGGTGTGATCTACATACATGTTGTTATTAGTCTCTGTTCATGGTGTGAACTACATATATGTTGTTGTTATTAGTCTCTGTTCATGGTGTGAACTACATATATGTTGTTATTAGTCTCTGTTCATGGTGTGAACTACATATATGTTGTTGTTGTTAGTCTCTGTTCATGGTGTGAACTACATATATGTTGTTGTTATTAGTCTCTGTTCATGGTGTGAACTACATATATGTTGTTATTAGTCTCTGTTCATGGTGTGAACTACATATATGTTGTTGTTATTGGTCTCTGTTCATGGTGTGAACTACATACATGTTGTTGTTATTAGTCTCAGTTCATGGTGTGAACTACATATATGTTGTTATTAGTCTCTGTTCATGGTGTGAACTACATATATGTTGTTGTTATTAGTCTCTGTTCATGGTGTGAACTACATATATGTTGTTGTTAGTCTCTGTTCATGGTGTGAACTACATATATGTTGTTGTTAGTCTCTGTTCATGGTGTGAACTACATATATGTTGTTATTAGTCTCTGTTCATGGTGTGAACTACATATATGTTGTTATTAGTCTCTGTTCATGGTGTGAACTACATATATGTTGTTGTTAGTCTCTGTTCATGGTGTGAACTACATACATGTTGTTATTAGTCTCTGTTCATGGTGTGGACTACATATATGTTGTTGTTATTAGTCTCTGTTCATGGTGTGAACTACATATATGTTGTTGTTAGTCTCTGTTCATGGTGTGAACTACATACATGTTGTTGTTAGTCTCTGTTCATGGTGTGAACTACATACATGTTGTTATTAGTCTCTGTTCATGGTGTGGACTACATATATGTTGTTGTTATTAGTCTCTGTTCATGGTGTGGACTACATACATGTTGTTGTTATTAGTCTCTGTTCATGGTGTGAACTACATACATGTTGTTATTAGTCTCTGTTCATGGTGTGGACTACATATATGTTGTTGTTATTAGTCTCTGTTCATGGTGTGGACTACATATATGTTGTTGTTATTAGTCTCTGTTCATGGTGTGGACTACATACATGTTGTTATTAGTCTCTGTTCATGGTGTGAACTACATATATGTTGTTGTTATTAGTCTCTGTTCATGGTGTGAACTACATATATGTTGTTGTTATTAGTCTCTGTTCATGGTGTGAACTACATACATGTTGTTATTAGTCTCTGTTCATGGTGTGAACTACATATATGTTGTTATTAGTCTCTGTTCATGGTGTGGACTACATACATGTTGTTGTTATTAGTCTCTGTTCATGGTGTGATCTACATACATGTTGTTGTTATTAGTCTCTGTTCATGGTGTGAACTACATACATGTTGTTGTTATTAGTCTCAGTTCATGGTGTGAACTACATACATGTTATTAGTCTCTGTTCATGGTGTGAACTACATACATGTTGTTATTAGTCTCTGTTCATGGTGTGAACTACATATATGTTGTTGTTAGTCTCTGTTCATGGTGTGAACTACATACATGTTGTTGTTAGTCTCTGTTCATGGTGTGAACTACATACATGTTGTTATTAGTCTCTGTTCATGGTGTGAACTACATACATGTTGTTATTAGTCTCTGTTCATGGTGTGAACTACATATATGTTGTTGTTATTAGTCTCTGTTCATGGTGTGGACTACATATATGTTGTTGTTATTAGTCTCTGTTCATGGTGTGAACTACATATATGTTGTTGTTAGTCTCTGTTCATGGTGTGGACTACATACATGTTGTTATTAGTCTCTGTTCATGGTGTGGACTACATACATGTTGTTGTTATTAGTCTCTGTTCATGGTGTGAACTACATACATGTTGTTATTAGTCTCTGTTCATGGTGTGAACTACATACATGTTGTTATTAGTCTCTGTTCATGGTGTGGACTACATACATGTTGTTATTAGTCTCTGTTCATGGTGTGGACTACATATATGTTGTTGTTATTAGTCTCTGTTCATGGTGTGGACTACATATATGTTGTTGTTATTAGTCTCTGTTCATGGTGTGAACTACATACATGTTGTTATTAGTCTCTGTTCATGGTGTGGACTACATACATGTTGTTATTAGTCTCTGTTCATGGTGTGGACTACATATATGTTGTTGTTATTAGTCTCTGTTCATGGTGTGGACTACATATATGTTGTTGTTATTAGTCTCTGTTCATGGTGTGAACTACATACATGTTGTTATTAGTCTCTGTTCATGGTGTGAACTACATACATGTTGTTATTAGTCTCTGTTCATGGTGTGAACTACATACATGTTGTTATTAGTCTCTGTTCATGGTGTGGACTACATACATGTTGTTATTAGTCTCTGTTCATGGTGTGGACTACATATATGTTGTTGTTATTAGTCTCTGTTCATGGTGTGAACTACATACATGTTGTTATTAGTCTCTGTTCATGGTGTGAACTACATACATGTTGTTATTAGTCTCTGTTCATGGTGTGAACTACATACATGTTGTTATTAGTCTCTGTTCATGGTGTGGACTACATACATGTTGTTATTAGTCTCTGTTCATGGTGTGGACTACATATATGTTGTTGTTATTAGTCTCTGTTCATGGTGTGGACTACATATATGTTGTTGTTATTAGTCTCTGTTCATGGTGTGAACTACATACATGTTGTTATTAGTCTCTGTTCATGGTGTGGACTACATACATGTTGTTATTAGTCTCTGTTCATGGTGTGGACTACATATATGTTGTTGTTATTAGTCTCTGTTCATGGTGTGAACTACATACATGTTGTTATTAGTCTCTGTTCATGGTGTGGACTACATATATGTTGTTATTAGTCTCTGTTCATGGTGTGAACTACATATATGTTGTTGTTATTAGTCTCTGTTCATGGTGTGGACTACATATATGTTGTTGTTATTAGTCTCTGTTCATGGTGTGAACTACATATATGTTGTTGTTAGTCTCTGTTCATGGTGTGGACTACATACATGTTGTTATTAGTCTCTGTTCATGGTGTGAACTACATATATGTTGTTGTTATTAGTCTCTGTTCATGGTGTGGACTACATATAAGTTGTTGTTATTAGTCTCTGTTCATGGTGTGAACTACATACATGTTGTTATTAGTCTCTGTTCATGGTGTGGACTACATACATGTTGTTATTAGTCTCTGTTCATGGTGTGAACTACATACATGTTGTTATTAGTCTCTGTTCATGGTGTGAACTACATATATGTTGTTGTTAGTCTCTGTTCATGGTGTGAACTACATACATGTTGTTATTAGTCTCTGTTCATGGTGTGAACTACATATATGTTGTTATTAGTCTCTGTTCATGGTGTGAACTACATACATGTTGTTATTAGTCTCTGTTCATGGTGTGAACTACATACATGTTGTTATTAGTCTCTGTTCATGGTGTGAACTACATATATGTTGTTGTTATTAGTCTCTGTTCATGGTGTGAACTACATATATGTTGTTGTTATTAGTCTCTGTTCATGGTGTGAACTACATACATGTTGTTATTAGTCTCTGTTCATGGTGTGAACTACATACATGTTGTTATTTGTCTCTGTTCATGGTGTGAACTACATATATGTTGTTGTTATTAGTCTCTGTTCATGGTGTCAACTACATACATGTTGTTGTTATTAGTCTCTGTTCATGGTGTGAACTACATACATGTTGTTATTAGTCTCTGTTCATGGTGTGAACTACATACATGTTGTTATTAGTCTCTGTTCATGGTGTGAACTACATACATGTTGTTATTAGTCTCTGTTCATGGTGTGAACTACATATATGTTGTTATTAGTCTCTGTTCATGGTGTGAACTACATACATGTTGTTGTTAGTCTCTGTTCATGGTGTGAACTACATACATGTTGTTGTTAGTCTCTGTTCATGGTGTGAACTACATACATGTTGTTATTAGTCTCTGTTCATGGTGTGAACTACATATATGTTGTTGTTATTAGTCTCTGTTCATGGTGTGAACTACATACATGTTGTTGTTATTAGTCTCTGTTCATGGTGTGATCTACATACATGTTGTTGTTGTTAGTCTCTGTTCATGGTGTGAACTACATACATGTTGTTGTTATTAGTCTCTGTTCATGGTGTGAACTACATACATGTTGTTGTTATTAGTCTCTGTTCATGGTGTGAACTACATACATGTTGTTATTAGTCTCTGTTCATGGTGTGAACTACATATATGTTGTTGTTAGTCTCTGTTCATGGTGTGAACTACATACATGTTGTTGTTAGTCTCTGTTCATGGTGTGAACTACATACATGTTGTTATTAGTCTCTGTTCATGGTGTGGACTACATATATGTTGTTGTTATTAGTCTCTGTTCATGGTGTGAACTACATATATGTTGTTATTAGTCTCTGTTCATGGTGTGGACTACATACATGTTGTTGTTATTAGTCTCTGTTCATGGTGTGAACTACATACATGTTGTTGTTATTAGTCTCTGTTCATGGTGTGAACTACATACATGTTATTAGTCTCTGTTCATGGTGTGAACTACATACATGTTGTTATTAGTCTCTGTTCATGGTGTGAACTACATATATGTTGTTGTTAGTCTCTGTTCATGGTGTGAACTACATACATGTTGTTGTTAGTCTCTGTTCATGGTGTGAACTACATACATGTTGTTATTAGTCTCTGTTCATGGTGTGAACTACATACATGTTGTTATTAGTCTCTGTTCATGGTGTGAACTACATATATGTTGTTGTTATTAGTCTCTGTTCATGGTGTGGACTACATACATGTTGTTATTAGTCTCTGTTCATGGTGTGAACTACATACATGTTGTTGTTATTAGTCTCTGTTCATGGTGTGAACTACATATATGTTGTTGTTATTAGTCTCTGTTCATGGTGTGAACTACATATATGTTGTTGTTGTTAGTCTCTGTTCATGGTGTGGACTACATACATGTTGTTATTAGTCTCTGTTCATGGTGTGGACTACATATATGTTGTTGTTATTAGTCTCTGTTCATGGTGTGAACTACATATATGTTGTTGTTATTAGTCTCTGTTCATGGTGTGAACTACATACATGTTGTTATTAGTCTCTGTTCATGGTGTGAACTACATATATGTTGTTGTTATTAGTCTCTGTTCATGGTGTGGACTACATATATGTTGTTGTTATTAGTCTCTGTTCATGGTGTGAACTACATATATGTTGTTGTTATTAGTCTCTGTTCATGGTGTGAACTACATATATGTTGTTGTTATTAGTCTCTGTTCATGGTGTGAACTACATATATGTTGTTGTTATTAGTCTCTGTTCATGGTGTGAACTACATACATGTTGTTATTAGTCTCTGTTCATGGTGTGAACTACATATATGTTGTTATTAGTCTCTGTTCATGGTGTGAACTACATATATGTTGTTGTTATTAGTCTCTGTTCATGGTGTCAACTACATATATGTTGTTATTAGTCTCTGTTCATGGTGTGAACTACATACATGTTGTTGTTATTAGTCTCTGTTCATGGTGTGAACTACATACATGTTGTTATTAGTCTCTGTTCATGGTGTGAACTACATACATGTTGTTGTTAGTCTCTGTTCATGGTGTGAACTACATACATGTTGTTATTAGTCTCTGTTCATGGTGTGAACTACATATATGTTGTTATTAGTCTCTGTTCATGGTGTGAACTACATACATGTTGTTGTTAGTCTCTGTTCATGGTGTGAACTACATACATGTTGTTGTTAGTCTCTGTTCATGGTGTGAACTACATACATGTTGTTATTAGTCTCTGTTCATGGTGTGAACTACATATATGTTGTTGTTATTAGTCTCTGTTCATGGTGTGGACTACATATATGTTGTTGTTATTAGTCTCTGTTCATGGTGTGAACTACATATATGTTGTTGTTAGTCTCTGTTCATGGTGTGAACTACATATATGTTGTTGTTATTAGTCTCTGTTCATGGTGTGAACTACATATATGTTGTTATTAGTCTCTGTTCATGGTGTGAACTACATACATGTTGTTGTTATTAGTCTCTGTTCATGGTGTGAACTACATACATGTTGTTATTAGTCTCTGTTCATGGTGTGAACTACATACATGTTATTAGTCTCTGTTCATGGTGTGGACTACATACATGTTGTTGTTATTAGTCTCTGTTCATGGTGTGAACTACATATATGTTGTTGTTATTAGTCTCTGTTCATGGTGTGAACTACATACATGTTGTTATTAGTCTATGTTCATGGTGTGAACTACATATATGTTGTTGTTAGTCTCTGTTCATGGTGTGAACTACATACATGTTGTTATTAGTCTCTGTTCATGGTGTGAACTACATATATGTTGTTGTTATTAGTCTCTGTTCATGGTGTGATCTACATACATGTTGTTATTAGTCTCTGTTCATGGTGTGAACTACATACATGTTGTTGTTATTAGTCTCTGTTCATGGTGTGAACTACATATATGTTGTTATTAGTCTCAGTTCATGGTGTGAACTACATATATGTTGTTATTAGTCTCTGTTCATGGTGTGAACTACATACATGTTGTTGTTATTAGTCTCAGTTCATGGTGTGAACTACATACATGTTGTTGTTATTAGTCTCTGTTCATGGTGTGAACTACATATATGTTGTTATTAGTCTCTGTTCATGGTGTGAACTACATACATGTTGTTATTAGTCTCTGTTCATGGTGTGAACTACATATATGTTGTTGTTATTAGTCTCTGTTCATGGTGTGAACTACATATATGTTGTTATTAGTCTCAGTTCATGGTGTGAACTACATACATGTTGTTGTTATTAGTCTCTGTTCATGGTGTGAACTACATATATGTTGTTATTAGTCTCTGTTCATGGTGTGAACTACATATATGTTGTTATTAGTCTCAGTTCATGGTGTGAACTACATACATGTTGTTGTTATTAGTCTCTGTTCATGGTGTGAACTACATATATGTTGTTATTAGTCTCTGTTCATGGTGTGAACTACATACATGTTGTTGTTATTAGTCTCAGTTCATGGTGTGAACTACATACATGTTGTTGTTATTAGTCTCTGTTCATGGTGTGAACTACATATATGTTGTTATTAGTCTCTGTTCATGGTGTGAACTACATACATGTTGTTATTAGTCTCTGTTCATGGTGTGAACTACATATATGTTGTTGTTATTAGTCTCTGTTCATGGTGTGAACTACATATATGTTGTTATTAGTCTCAGTTCATGGTGTGAACTACATATATGTTGTTGTTATTAGTCTCTGTTCATGGTGTGAACTACATATATGTTGTTATTAGTCTCTGTTCATGGTGTGAACTACATATATGTTGTTATTTGTCTCAGTTCATGGTGTGAACTACATACATGTTGTTATTATTAGTCTCTGTTCATGGTGTGAACTACATATATGTTGTTATTAGTCTCAGTTCATGGTGTGAACTACATATATGTTGTTGTTATTAGTCTCTGTTCATGGTGTGAACTACATATATGTTGTTATTAGTCTCAGTTCATGGTGTGAACTACATATATGTTGTTATTAGTCTCTGTTCATGGTGTGAACTACATATATGTTGTTATTAGTCTCAGTTCATGGTGTGAACTACATACATGTTGTTATTATTAGTCTCTGTTCATGGTGTGAACTACATATATGTTGTTATTAGTCTCAGTTCATGGTGTGAACTACATATATGTTGTTGTTATTAGTCTCTGTTCATGGTGTGAACTACATACATGTTGTTGTTATTAGTCTCTGTTCATGGTGTGAACTACATATATGTTGTTATTAGTCTCTGTTCATGGTGTGAACTACATATATGTTGTTATTAGTCTCAGTTCATGGTGTGAACTACATATATGTTGTTATTAGTCTCTGTTCATGGTGTGAACTACATATATGTTGTTATTAGTCTCAGTTCATGGTGTGAACTACATATATGTTGTTGTTATTAGTCTCTGTTCATGGTGTGAACTACATATATGTTGTTATTAGTCTCAGTTCATGGTGTGAACTACATACATGTTGTTGTTATTAGTCTCTGTTCATGGTGTGAACTACATATATGTTGTTATTAGTCTCTGTTCATGGTGTGAACTACATACATGTTGTTATTAGTCTCAGTTCATGGTGTGAACTACATACATGTTGTTGTTATTAGTCTCTGTTCATGGTGTGAACTACATATATGTTGTTATTAGTCTCTGTTCATGGTGTGAACTACATACATGTTGTTATTAGTCTCAGTTCATGGTGTGAACTACATATACACCACCTTTCAAAAGTTTGGGGTCACTTAAAACAAAAGCATGTTTTTGTCCATTAAAATGACATTAAATTGATCAGAAATACAGTGTAGACATTGTTACTGTTGTAAATGACTATTGTAGCTGGAAACGGCAGATTTTTAATGGAATATCTACATAGGTGTACAGAGGCCCATTATCAGCAACCATCACTCCTGTGATCCAATGGCACGTTGTGTTAGCTAATCCAAGTTTATCATTTTAAGAGGCTAATTGATCATTAGAAAACAATTTTGCAATTATGTTAGCACAGCTGAAAACTGTTGTTTTGATTAAAGAAGCAATAAAACTGGGCTTCTTTAGACTAGTTGAGTATCTGGAGCATCAGCATTTGTGGGTTCAATTACAGGCTCAAAATGGCCAGAAACAAAGACCTTTCTTCAGAAACCCATCAGTCCATACTTGTTCTGAGAAATGAAGGCTATTCCATGCAATAAATCGCCAAGAAACTGAAGATCTTGTACAATGCTGTGTAGTACTCCCTTCACAGAACAGAGCAAACTGGCTCTAACCAGAATAGAAAGAGGAGTGGGAGATCCCGGTGCACAACTGAGCAAGAGGACAAGTACAGTAGAGTGTCTAGTTTGAGAAACAGTCCTCAACTGGCAGTTTCATTAAATAGTACCCGCAAAACACCAGTCTCAACGTCAACAGTGAAGAGGCGACTCCGGGATGCTGGCCTTCTAGGCAGAGTTCCTCTGTCCAGTCTCAACGTCAACAGTGAAGAGGCGACTCCGGGATGTTGGCCTTCTAGGCAGAGTTCCTCTGTCCAGTCTCAACGTCAACAGTGAAGAGGCGACTCCGGGATGCTGGCCTTCTAGGCAGAGTTCCTCTGTCCAGTCTCAACGTCAACAGTGAAGAGACGACTCCGGGATGCTGGCCTTCTAGGCAGAGTTCCTCTGTCCAGTCTCAACGTCAACAGTGAAGAGGCGACTCCGGGATGCTGGCCTTCTAGGCAGAGTTCCTCTGTCCAGTGTCTGTGTTCTTTTGCCCATCTTAATCTTTATTTTTTTTGTCCAGTCTGAGATATGGCCTTTTCTTTGTAACTCTGCCTAGAAGGCCAGCCTCCCGGAGTCGCCTCTTCACTGTTGACGTTGAGACTGGACAGAGGAGCTCTGCCTAGAAGGCCAGCATCCCGGAGTCGCCTCTTCACTGTTGACGTTGAGACTGGACAGAGGAACTCTGCCTAGAAGGCCAGCCTCTCGGAGTCGCCTCTTCACTGTTGACGTTGAGACTGGTGTTCTTCAGGTGCAGTCGAAAGATCATCAAGCTCTTTGATGAAACTGGCTCCCATGAGGAGCGCTACAGGAAAGGAAGACCCAGAGTTACCTCTGCTACAGAGGATATGTTAATTGTAGTTACCAGCCTCAGAAATTGCAGCCCAAATAAATGCTTCACAGAGTTCAAGTAAC
The DNA here is from genome assembly GCF_057628025.1 of Oncorhynchus mykiss. NCBI lineage: Eukaryota > Metazoa > Chordata > Actinopteri > Salmoniformes > Salmonidae > Oncorhynchus > Oncorhynchus mykiss. The sequence goes on along the minus strand of NC_143042.1, from coordinate 633,031 downwards.
AGACACATCTCAACATCAACTGTTCAAATGAGACTGCATGAATCAGGTCTTCATGGTCAAATTGCTGCAAAGAAACCACTACTAAAGGACATCAATAAGAAGAAGAGACCTGCTTGGGCCAAGAAACACGAGCAATGGACATTAGACCGGTGGAAATCAGTCATTTGGTCGGATGAGTCCAAATTTGAGATTTTTGGACCCAACCGCCATGTCTTTGTGAGACACAGACTAGGTGAACAGATGATCTCCTCATGTGTGGTTCCCACCGTGAAGCATGGAGGAGGAGGTGTGATGTTGTGGGGGTGCTTTTCTAGTGACATTGTCTGTGATTTATTTAGAATTCAAGGCACGCTTAACCAGCATGGCTACCACAGGATTCTGCACCGATATGCCATCCCATCTGGTTTGCGCTTAGTGGGTTTGCGCTTATCATTTGTTTTTCAACTGGACAATGACCCAAAACATACCTCCAGGCTGTGGAAGGGCTATTTGACCATGAAGGAGAGTGATGGAGTGCTGCATCAGATGACCTGACCTCCACAATCACTTGATCTCAACCCAATTGAGATGGTTTGGGATGAGTTGGACCGCAGAGTGAAGGAAAAGCATCCAACAAGTGCTCAGCATATGTGGGAACTCCTTCAAGACTGTTGGAAAAGCATTCCAGGTGAAGCTGGTTGAGAGAATGCCAAGAGTGTGCAAAGCTGTCATCAAGGCAAAGGCTGGCTACTTTGAAGAATATCAAATCCCAAATATATTTTGATTTATTTAACACTTTTGGTTACTACATGATTCCATATGTGTTATTTCATAGTGTTGATGTCTTCACTATTATTCTACAATGTAGAAAATAATAAAAATAAAGAAAAACCCTTGAATGAGGAGGTGTGTCCAAACTTTTGACAGGTCCTGTATGTGATGCGTACAGAACTATGTATTGTATATCCATCCAGGGGTCCACAAGGTTTGACTGACCGACACGGAGGGAGAGGCAGAGACAGAGAGAAAAGAAAGAGATAAAGAAACACTGTCTTTATTTGGACAGGAGGAGGGCCCAGAAACCCAAGAGTAGCTCCTAGACAAGAAGGAAGCACTCTCAGTGTCTTTTACAACATCCCCATGGTTTGAGACAGAGAGAGAGAGCGAGAGAGAGAGAGAGAAACAGAGAGAGAGACAGAGAGAGAGAAACAGAGAGAGAAAGAGAGAGAGAGAGAGAGATACATAGCGAGAGAGAGAGAAAGAGAGAGAGATGCGTCGAGAGAGGGAGAGAAAGGAAGGAAGAAAGAGAGAGAGAACTCCAAGGTTTGCTTAGCTTCCTAATTGTTGGTTTATTTTTGTGCAAGGTCAATGTGTGAATGAGATCCTAGGGGAAACCCAAAGCGTCGGCCAAACTAACAAACTAAACTCCAGAGGACTGCTCTAAAACTCAGTCCCACATGGTGCCCTTTTCCCCCTCTCTCTGACTGGACAAAACATTAGGAACACCATCCTAATATTGGGTTGCACCCCCTTTTGCCTTCAGAACAGCCTCAATTCACGAACGGGGCATGGACTCTACAAGGTGTCTAAAGAGTTCCCCAGAGAGGCTGGCCCATGTGGACTCTACAAGGTGTCTAAAGAGTTCCCCAGAGAGGCTGGCCCATGTGGACTCTACAAGGTGTCTAAAGAGTTCCCCAGAGAGGCTGGCCCATGTGGACTCTACAAGGTGTCTAAAGAGTTCCCCAGAGAGGCTGGCCCATGTGGACTCTACAAGGTGTCTAAAGAGTTCCCCAGAGAGGCTGGCCCATGTGGACTCTACAAGGTGTCTAAAGAGTTCCCCAGAGAGGCTGGCCCATGTGGACTCTACAAGGTGTCTAAAGAGTTCCACAGGGAGGCTGGCCCATGTGGACTCTACAAGGTGTCTAAAGAGTTCCACAGGGAGGCTGGCCCATGTGGACTCTACAAGGTGTCTAAAGAGTTCCACAGGGAGGCTGGCCCATGTGGACTCCAGTGCTTCCTACAGTTGTGTCCAGTTGGCTGGATGTCCTTTGGGTGGTGGACCATTCTTGATGCACACAGGGAAACTGTTGAGCGTGAAAATTCCAGTAGCGTTGCAGTTCTTGACTCAAACCGGTGGCACTTACTACCATACCTTGTTCAAAGGCATTTCAATGCACCCTCTGAATGGCACACACACAATCCATGTCTCAAAAAAAAGTTAGGGGTAGGGTAGGGGGTAGAGAAGGGTAGGGTAGGGTAGGGGGTAGAGAAGGGTAGGGTAGGGTAGGGGGTAGAGAAGGGTAGGGTAGGGGGTAGAGAAGGGTAGGGTAGGGTAGGGGGTAGAGAAGGGTAGGGTAGGGGGTAGAGAAGGGTAGGGTAGGGTAGGGGGTAGAGAAGGGTAGGGTAGGGTAGGGGGTAGAGAAGGGTAGGGTAGGGTAGGGGGTAGAGAAGGGTAGGGTAGGGTAGGGGGTAGAGAAGGGTAGGGTAGGGGGTAGAGAAGGGTAGGGTAGGGGGTAGAGTAGGGTAGGGTAGGGAGTAGAGAAGGGTAGGGTAGGGTAGGGAGTAGAGACGGGTAGGATAGGGTAGGGAGTAGAGAAGGGTAGGGTAGGGGGTAGAGAAGGGTAGGGTAGGGGGTAGAGAAGGGTAGGGTAGGGTAGGGAGTAGAGAAGGGTAGGGTAGGGGGTAGAGTAGGGTAGGGTAGGGAGTAGAGAAGGGTAGGGTAGGGGGTAGAGAAGGGTAGGGTAGGGTAGGGGGTAGAGTAGGGTAGGGTAGGGAGTAGAGAAGGGTAGGGTAGGGTAGGGAGTAGAGACGGGTAAGATAGGGTAGGGAGTAGAGAAGGGTAGGGTAGGGGGTAGAGTAGGGTAGGGTAGGGTAGGGGGTAGAGTAGTGTAGGGTAGAGGGTAGAGTAGGGTAGGGGGTAGAGTAGGGTAGGGGGTAGGGTAGGCTAGGGGGTAGAGTAGGGTACTGTAGGGTAGAGGGTAGAGTAGGGTAGGGGGTAGAGTAGGGTAGGGGGTAGGGTAGGCTAGGGGGTAGAGTAGGGTAGTGTAGTGTATGGTAGAGGGTAGAGTAGGGTAGGGGCTGGAGTAGGGTAGGGGTAGAGTAGGGTAGGGTGTAGACTAGGGTATGGGGTAGAGTAGGGTAGTGTAGGGTAGAGGGTAGAGTAGGGTAGGGGGTAGAGTAGGGTAGGGGGTAGAGTAGGGTAGGGGAAGAGTAGGGTAGGTGGTAGAGTAGGGTAGGGGAGAGGGTAGGGTAGGGGGTAGAGTAGGGTAGGGTGGGGGTAGAGTAGGGGGTAGGGTAGGGGGTAGAGTAGGGTATGGGTAGGGTCGGGTAGGGGGTAGAGTAGGGACAGGTAGTGTAGGGGGTAGGGTAGGGATAGGTACGGTAGAGGGTAGGGGGTAGGGTAGGGACAGGTAGGGTAGAGGGTAGGGTAGGGTTGGGTAGGGTCAAGTAGGGTAGGGAGTAGGGACAGGTAGGGTAGGGGGTAGGATAGGGATAGGTAGGGTAGGGACAGGTAGGGTAGGGGGTAGGGTAGGGTAGGGATAGGTAGGGTAGGGACAGGTAGGGTAGGGACAGGTAGGGTAGGGACAGGTAGGGTAGGGGGTAGGGTAGGGACAGGTAGGGTAGGGGGTAGGGTAGGGACAGGTAGGGTAGGGGGTAGGGTAGGGACAAGTAGGGTAGGGGATAGGGTAGGGACAGGTAGGGTAGGGGGTAGGGTGGGGACAGGTAGGGTAGTGGTTAGGGTAGGGGGTAGGGTAGGGACAGGTAGTGTAGGGGGTAGGGTAGGGACAGGTAGGGTTGGGAGTAGGGTCGGGTAGGGTAGAGGATGGGGGTAGGGAGATAGAGTAGGGGGAAGGTAGGGGGGGAAATAATTTATTGGGGGCACCCAAATGGCCTCTGCTCTGCTGCAGCCTGTAGTGTGTGTGTGTGTGTGTGTGTGTGTGTGTGTGTGTGTGTGTGTGTGTGTGTGTGTGTGTGTGTGTGTGTGTGTGTGTGTGTGTGTGTGTGTGTGTGTGTGTGTTTGTGTGTGTGCTGTCAGTGGGGCTAACACCCTTGGAGTCTGGTGGGTTCGAAAGGTCACCGAACATTCCTCAGAGGTAACGGGGCCACTCACCCCGACCCACTGCCCGAATCCACAGCTAGTTATAGAGACTTAACCACTGCCCGAATCCACAGCTAGTTACAGTGCCTTGCGAAAGTATTCGGCCCCCTTGAACTTTGCGACCTTTTGCCACATTTCAGGCTTCAAACATAAAGATATAAAACTGTATTTTTTTGTGAAGAATCAACAACAAGTGGGACACAATCATGAAGTGGAACGACATTTATTGGATATTTCAAACTTTTTTAACAATTACAGCGATTACAGCTGTAAGTCGCTTGGGGTATGTCTCTATCAGTTTTGCACATCGAGAGACTGACATTTTTCCCCATTCCTCCTTGCAAAACAGCTCGAGCTCAGTGAGGTTGGATGGAGAGCATTTGTGAACAGCAGTTTTCAGTTCTTTCCACAGATTCTTGATTGGATTCAGGTCTGGACTTTGACTTGGCCATTCTAACACCTGGATATGTTTATTTTTGAACCATTCCATTGTAGATTTTGCTTTATGTTTTGGATCATTGTCTTGTTGGAAGACAAATCTCCGTCCCAGTCTCAGGTCTTTTGCAGACTCCATCAGGTTTTCTTCCAGAATGGTCCTGTATTTGGCTCCATCCATCTTCCCATCAATTTTAACCATCTTCCCTGTCCCTGCTGAAGAAAAGCAGGCCCAAACCATGATGCTGCCACCACCATGTTTGACAGTGGGGATGGTGTGTTCAGCTGTGTTGCTTTTACGCCAAACATAACGTTTTGCATTGTTGCCAAAAAGTTCAATTTTGGTTTCATCTGACCAGAGCACCTTCTTCCACATGTTTGGTGTGTCTCCCAGGTGGCTTGTGGCAAACTTTAAACAACACTTTTTATGGATATCTTTAAGAAATGGCTTTCTTCTTGCCACTCTTCCATAAAGGCCAGATTTGTGCAATATACGACTGATTGTTGTCCTATGGACAGAGTCTCCCACCTCAGCTGTAGATCTCTGCAGTTCATCCAGAGTGATCATGGGCCTCTTGGCTGCATCTCTGATCAGTCTTCTCCTTGTATGAGCTGAAAGTTTAGAGGGACGGCCAGGTCTTGGTAGATTTGCAGTGGTCTGATACTCCTTCCATTTCAATATTATCGCTTGCACAGTGCTCCTTGGGATGTTTAAAGCTTGGGAAATATTTTTGTATCCAAATCCGGCTTTAAACTTCTTCACAACAGTATCTCGGACCTGCCTGGTGTGTTCCTTGTTCTTCATGATGCTCTCTGCACTTTTAACGGACCTCTGAGACCTTCACAGTGCAGGTGCATTTATACGGAGACTTGATTACACAGGTGGATTGTATTTATCATCATTAGTCATTTAGGTCAACATTGGATCATTCAGAGATCCTCACTGAACTTCTGGAGAGAGTTTGCTGCACTGAAAGTAAAGGGGCTGAATAATTTTGCACGCCCAATTTTTCAGTTTTTGATTTGTTAAAAAAGTTTGAAATATCCAATAAATGTCGTTCCACTTCATGATTGTGTCCCACTTGTTGTTGATTCTTCACAAAAAAATACAGTTTTATATATTTATGTTTGAAGCCTGAAATGTGGCAAAAGGTCGCAAAGTTCAAGGGGGCCGAATACTTTCGCAAGGCACTGTATAGAGACTAAACCACAGCCTGAATCCACAGCTAGTTATAGAGACTAAACCACAGCCTGAATCCCCAGTTAGAGACTTAACCACTGCCTGGATCCCCAGTTAGAGACTTAACCACTGCCCGAATCCCCAGTTAGAGACTTAACCACTGCCTGAATCCCCAGTTAGAGACTTAACCACTGCCTGAATCCCCAGTTAGAGACTTAACCACTGCCTGAATCCCCAGTTAGAGACTTAACCACTGCCTGAATCCCCAGTTAGAGACTTAACCACTGCCTGAATCCCCAGTTAGAGACTTAACCACTGCCTGAATCCCCAGTTAGAGACTTAACCACTGCCTGAATCCCCAGTTAGAGACTTAACCACTGCCTGAATCCCCAGTTAGAGACTTAACCACTGCCTGAATCCCCAGTTAGAGACTTAACCACTGCCTGAATCCCCAGTTAGAGACTTAACCACTGCCTGAATCCCCAGTTAGACTTAACCACTGCCTGAATCCCCAGTTAGAGACTTAACCACTGCCTGAATCCACAGTTAGAGACTTCACCACTGCCTGAATCCCCAGTTAGAGACTTAACCACTGCCTGAATCCCCAGTTAGAGACTTAACCACTGCCTGAATCCCCAGTTAGAGACTTAACCACTGCCTGAATCCCCAGTTAGAGACTAAACCACTGCCTGAATCCCCAGTTAGAGACTAAACCACTGCCTGAATCCCCAGTTAGAGACTAAACCACTGCCTGAATCCCCAGTTAGAGACTTAACCACTGCCTGAATCCCCAGTTAGAGACTTAACCACTGCCTGAATCCCCAGTTAGAGACTTAACCACTTCCTGAATCCCCAGTTAGAGACTTAACCACTGCCTGAATCCCCAGTTAGAGACTTAAGCACTGCCTGAATCCCCAGTTAGAGACTTAAGCACTGCCTGAATCCCCAGTTAGAGACTTAAGCACTGCCTGAATCCCCAGTTAGAGACTTAATCACTGCCTGCCTGCTTTATACTGAACCTGACATTTCATCTCCCTCTCTTTCTCCGCCCTCCGGAGTGACCTGAGGTTTTCAATAGAGCCGATGGAGGAGGAAGCACTGGTCTCAACCTGTCTCCCTGCCCACCCTCCCGGTCTAAGAGCTGCTGAGTTGTTTAGGGAGGAGTCTGTCTCTGTGTGTCTGTGTGTTAAGCTAAAAGCATTAATACCTTCCAAAACAAACACAGCACTGTTGACATTCATCACCACAGAGAAAGACTCACAGAGCTCACAGAAAGACTCACAGTTCAGAGGAGAGGCCAGGAGCATTATAGTCTTGACAGTCATTTCACCCTCAAGACCAATGCTATTCAGAGAGAGATAGAGAAGAAGCGAGGGATGGGGGGAGGGGGGTGGAGAGAAAGAGAGGGAGAATGGAGTGAGGACAGAGAGAGAGAGAGAGAGGTTGTGAAAGGCAGAGAGGACAGAGAGAGAGAGATAGAGAGAGGGGGTGTGTGAAAGGCAGAGAGAGGACTGATGGAGAGAGGGGGTGTGAAAGACAGAGAGATAGAGGGAGAGAGAGGACTGATGGAGAGAGGGGGTGTGTGAAAGGCAGAGAGAGGACTGATGGAGAGAGGGGGTGTGAAAGACAGAGAGAGGACTGATAGAGAGAGAGGGTGTGAAAGGAAGAGAGGACAGAGAGAGAGAGACAGACAGACAGAGAGAGAGAGAGAGAGACAGAGGGAGAGAGAGAAAGAGAGAGAGAGAGAGAGAAAGAGAGAGAGAGAGAGAGAGAGAGGAGAGAGAAAGAGAGAGAGACAGAGGGAGAGAGAGAGAGAGAGAGAGAGAGAGAGAGAGAGAGAGAGAGAGAGAGAAAGAGTGAGAGAAAGAGAGAGAGGAGAGAGAAAGAGTGAGAGACATTTGAAATGTCTTTTTAAAATGTTTGACACATCCAGGTGGTTATTAATGCCCCCACCGGCTTATCACTCTCCCATCCTTCTGTCCGGAAAAACTGACGCTTGGGAAAAGTAGTGCACTATGTAGGGAATAGGGAACCTTTTGGGATGCAGCCCCTCTGGTCTGGTAAAAGGTCAAACTGCCTCATGGTGCCAGTACAGGAGGTCATCTGAAGCTGGAGGTCTGTTGAACATGTGGTGGTCTTTAAGTAGACTGCAGGTTTTATTTCAACTGTTTACAGCAGAGCCTTTACAGGCCCTCTCTCACTGGTTATGGGAGTGCCTTTGTGTGTGTGTGTGTGTGTGTGTGTGTGTGTATGTGTGTGTGTGTGTTTAGAGTTCCACAGAGGTCATGGGGTCAAGGCCTGGGGAGAATAGGGTGCTGCTGAGGGTCCCTGTGAGGCCGTATATGAGAGAAGGGAAGGGTGTGTGTGTGTGTGTGTGTGTGCGTACCTGTGTGTGTGACTGGGTGTGTGACACGTTCATGTAACCATGTGTGTGTGTGTGTGTGTGTGACGAGGGGGCACCATTTGGTAAGGATAGAGGAGATTACATCTAATCCATTAGCTCAGAGGGTTTTGGGTTTGCAATCTGGCCAATGAGCCTCAACCCGTATCTGATACTTTGACAGAGTGCCTCGAACCCCCCCCCCCCCCCCATGTAAGATTATGGGCTCAGTAGGTTTGAGTGACAAGGGTTTTTCTCTGTGTTATTGTTGTCGTCCGGCCCAGACGGAAGACGGGATGAGAGGGATGAGTGAACAGGGTGTGGCGCGGTCTGTTTCATCTGTTCTCATCCCTCTGTTCTCCCGGGTGTCTCTTTAACTTCCTTTCTTTGCCCTGAAATCTCTCTCTTCTCTCAGTAACTAGCTGGCTGTTCTGCCAGGCTTGTCCTGCCAGGGATTTGTCTTGCATGGACGGGCCGGGAGGGAGGGAGAGGGGGATGGAGGGGGCCGGGAGGGAGGGAGGGGGCCGGGAGGGAGGGAGGGAGGGAGCGGGGGGCCAGGGAGTGAGGAGGGGATGGAGGGGGCCGGGAGGGAGGGAGGGAGCGGGGGGCCAGGGAGTGAGGAGGGGATGGAGGGGGCCGGGAGGGAGGGAGGGGGGGAGCGGGGGGCCAGGGAGTGAGGAGGGGATGGAGGGGGCCGGGAGGGAGGGAGGGAGCGGGGGGCCAGGGAGTGAGGAGGGGATGGAGGGGGCCGGGAGGGAGGGGGCCAGGAGGGAGGGAGCGGGGGGCCAGGGAGTGAGGAAGGGATGGAGGGGGCCGGGAGGGACCAGGGCCTTTTGTGGAAGTGACAGGGGCGTATCTGGGAAGTCACAGCCTGATGGACCTCTTAGCCGTCTGGTCTCCGTGACAGGGAAACGGGGAGACAAGGGGGGAGACATGGGGGGGAGACCAGGGGAGGGGGGGAGACAGGGGGGAGACATGGGGGAGACAGGGGGGAGACGGGGGGAGACAGTGACACAGGGGGGAGACGGGGGGAGACAGTGACACTAGCTGGGTGTGTGAGGGAGGTTTCACCGTTCCAGTCTCGTGGGCTCAGTGTCTCTCTGACACACATCAAAACAGAGCGGCGCTGTCTGACACACAGTCTTGTGCAGCTGACCTTGTGGGGACATACAAATCAGTCCCATTCAAAATCCTATTTTCCTTAACCCCTAACCTGTACCCTTACCCTAACCCTAACCCAGCTGACCTTGTGGGGACATACAAATCAGTCCCATTCAAAATCCTATTTTCCTTAACCCCTAACCTGTACCCTTACCCTAACCCTAACCCTAACCCAGCTGACCTTGTGGGGACATACAAATCAGTCCCATTCAAAATCCTATTTTCCTTAACCCCTAACCTGTACCCTTACCCTAACCCTAACCCTAACCCAGCTGACCTTGTGGGGACATACAAATCAGTCCCATTAAAAATCCTATTTTCCTTAACCCCTAACCTGTACCCTAACCCTAACCTTAACCCTAAACCTTAGCTCCTAACCCTAAAACTAACCCTAGCTCCTAACTCTAAAACTAACCCTAGCTCCTAACCCTAAAACTAACCCTAGCTCCTAACTCTAAAACTAACCCTAGCTCCTAACCCTAAAACTAACCCTAGCTCCTAACCCTATCTCCTAACCTTAACCCTAAAACTAACCCTAGCTCCTAACCCTAAAACTAACCCTAGCTCCTAACTCTAAAACTAACCCTAGCTCCTAACCCTAAAACTAACCCTAGCTCCTAACCCTAAAACTAACCCTAGCACCTAACCCTAAACCTAACCTTAACCCTAAAACTAACCCTAGCTCCTAACCCTAGCTCCTAACCCTATCTCCTAACCCTAACCCTAACCCTAACCCTAACCTTAACCTCAAACTCCCTAGAAATAGCATTTGACCTTGTGAGGACCAACAAAATGTCCCCAGTTTGTCAAATTTTTGTTTGTTTGCTATTCTATAGTTAGACACGTCCACACACACACACACACACACACATACACACACACACACACACACACACACACACACACACACACACACACACACACACACACACACACACACACACACACACACACACACACACACACACACCTGGCGAAGCAGGTTTGAGGTCTCTGCACTTTGTCAGTCCCACTTCCCTTCACTCTCTCTGTGAGACACAAGACTTCAGTCCCACTTCTCTTCACTCTCTCTGTGAGACACAAGACTTCAGTCCCACTTCCCTTCACTCTCTCTGTGAGACACAAGACTTCAGTCCCACTTCCCTTCACTCTCTCTGTGAGACACAAGACTTCAGTCCCACTTCCCTTCACTCTCTCTGTGAGAAACAAGACTTCAGAAGCGATGCTGAATATTACAACTGTCGTCTTGAAACGTTGATAGCAGTGAACGTGTCACTGGGATGACCCATGTCATTCTGCTGGTTACACTTGTTCTTTTTTACTCCTTGATACTCCCCCCTTTCTCCCCCCTCCTCTCCCCCTCCTCTGTTCCCTCTGTTATCTCCTCTCCCCCCTCCTCTGTTCCCTCTGTTATCTCCTCTCCCCCCTCCTCTCCCCCCTCCTCACCTTTGGGGAGTTTATTTACTTACCCCTCCATCTCCCACCTTTCACCCTGTCTGAGCTGGCCCTATTATGCCTGACCCGGGAAGCATGCCCTCGACATGGAAGGATGACCGTGTGTGTGTGTGTGTGTGTGTGTGTGTGTGTGTGTGTGTGCGCATGTGTTTGTGCGCGCATGCGTGCGCGCGTGCGTGCATGCGTGCGTGTGTGTGTGTGCGCGCGTGCGTGTGTGTGCGTGCATGTGTGTGACGTCAGCTCCAGTGTAGATGCACCCAGCAGGTTAAACAGCTGTAAGGACAGACAAGGACAGGAGACACTATGACCAACACAGTCCTCCCTGACACACACACCGTTATAACCTGTTACACCCTGCAATTAACTCATCAGTCAAGAGGAGAATGGAAGCCCCTGAGTCAAGTGTGCTTCTCATTGAACCAGGTCTTTATATATGCCGGGGTACAGTAAGGGCTTTAGGTTTACTTCAGTGGATCTTTTTATAACAAGGGTGGCTAAGATAAGTTGAGCTTCTGAAAGGCCCCAATGAATCCTTCTGTTAGACCCACTCTGACCCAGTTTACTATGAGTAATGGGGGATAGAATGCTGTGGAAGGCTCCAGAGTTCTAGAAAGGTCAGGGGTCATATCCTGGATTGCAGGGTGCAGAGTGGTATCCCTGCTGGGTAGTAGGAGGGGTGAGGGGTGAGGGGTGAGAAAAGACTTTGGCTAAAAGGCATACAGCTGATGTCAGAATTCATCAGAATATACTTTTCAAAGCGGGTTAGGAGAACTTACGTAGCAGGTTAGGAGAACCTACGTAGCAGGTTAGGAGAACTTACGTAGCAGGTGAGGAGAACTTACGTAGCAGGTTAGGATAATTAGGTCAAGGTTAGGAAAAGGGTTAGCTAAAATGCAACAAAAAAAAAATCTACTTTTGACGTCAATTTGACATAAGCCGTATACAAACTAGCCATGATCGTGACAAAAGGGTGAGAAGGATTTGTGTTACACTTTGTGTTGAGTTAGTAGCCTTGGAAAGCCTCAAGTAGTGAAGCCACAAGTATGAATGGGAGTTATCGCCCCCTTGTGGATTAGAATGTAATAACCAGTTCAGTGTTAGGATACCAGAAAGAGAACCTGGATTTGCAGGTGCACAGTCATCCAGGTGTGGGAGTTGACAGGCTGTTGGGGGAAAGGTGTTAGAAAGGTATCAGGTATCTCTCTCTCTCTGTCTCTGGGTAAACAAACAGGTATGCAGAAGGGGTGTCAACAGCTGCCTATTGAGAAAGTGGGGGGCAGAGGTATTTCTGTGCTCCACTTCTCTTCCTTTACAAAATAATGCAGGGAAGCTATATGGAGGGAAGCTACATGCAGGGAAGCTATATGGAGGGAAGCTATATGGTGAGAAGCTATATGGTGAGAAGCTATATGGAGAGAAGCTATATGGAGAGAAGCTATATGGTGAGAAACTATATGGTGAGAAGCTATATGGAGAGAAGCTATATGGAGAGAAGCTATATGGTGAGAAGCTATATGGAGAGAAGCTATATGGTGAGAAGCTACATGGAGAGAAGCTACATGGAGAGAAGCTATATGGAGAGAAGCTATATGGAGAGAAGCTATATGGAGAGAAGCTATATGGAGAGAAGCTATATGGAGGGAAGCTATATGGAGAGAAGCTATATGGAGAGAAGCTATATGGAGAGAAGCTATATGGAGATAAGCTATATGGAGGGAAGCTACATGGAGGGAAGCTATATGGAGAGAAGCTATATGGAGAGAAGCTCTATGGAGAGAAGCTATATGGAGAGAAGCTATATGGAGGGAAGCTATATGGAGAGAAGCTATATGGAGATAAGCTATATGGAGGGAAGCTACATGGAGGGAAGCTACATGGAGGGAAGCTATATGGAGAGAAGCTACATGGAGAGAAGCTCTATGGAGAGAGAGAATGAGAGGGAGACAGCAAAAGAGAGGGAGACAGCAAAAGAGAGGGAGACAGCAAAAGAGAGGCAGGGAAAGAGAAAGGGAGAAAGCGAAAGAGAAATGGAGAGAGGGAAAGAGAAAGGGAGAGAGGGAAAGAGAAAGGGAGAGAGGGAAAGAGAAATGGAGAGAGGGAAAGAGAAATGGAGAGAGGGAAAGAGAAAGGGAGAGAGGGAAAGAGAAAGGGAGAGAGGGAAAGAGGCAGGGAAAGAGAGAGGGAGAGAGGGAAAGAGAAATGGAGAGAGGGAAAGAGAGGCAGGGAGAGAGGGAAAGAGAAATGGAGAGAGGGAAAGAGAAAGGGAGAGAGGGAAAGAGAAATGGAGAGAGGGAAAGAGGCAGGGAAAGAGAGAGGGAGAGAGGGAAAGAGAAAGGGAGAGAGAGAAAGAGAAAGGGAGAGAGGGAAAGAGAAAGGGAGAGAGAGAAAGAGAAAGGGAGAGAGGGAAAGAGAAAGGGAGAGAGGGAAAGAGAAAGGGAGAGAGGGAAAGAGAAAGGGAGAGAGGGAAAGAGAAAGGGAGAGAGGGAAAGAGAAAGGGAGAGAGAGAAAGAGAAATGGAGAGAGAGAAATAGAAAGGGAGAGAGAGAAAGAGAAAGGGAGAGAGGGAAAGAGAAAGGGAGAGAGGGAAAGAGAAAGGGAGAGAGGGAAAGAGCAAAAGAGAGAAAACAGAGTGATGAAGGGGTGCTTTGATGTCATCGTGCCCAGTGGTTAAGGTCATTGGGTCCACAGGACACTGCACAGACACAAAGACCTCTAAATAGTCCCCCACTCCCTCTATCCCTCACTCCTCTCTTCTCCTCTCCTCTCTTTTTTCTCTCTCACTTCTCTGTCCCTTTCTCTTTCTCACTTGAGGAGCCTGTCTCTGGTATTTATTCAGAAGCTTTGCTTTTGTGTCGGACATTTGGTTCATTTGGTTCACATGGACACGTTTCTGAACACACGTGTGTATCAGGCATGTGAGCGTGTGTAATATCACCAGTCGTCCTCTCTGTTTTCCACTAGTGTAATATCACCAGTCGTCCTCTCTGTTTTCCACTAGTTTAATATCACCAGTCATCCTCTCTGTTTTCTACTAGTTTAATATCACCAGTCGTCCTCTCTGTTTTCCACTAGTTTAATGTCACCAGTCATCCTCTCTGTTTTCCACTAGTTTAATATCACCAGTCGTCCTCTCTGTTTTCTACTAGTTTAATATCACCAGTCGTCCTCTCTGTTTTCCACTAGTTTAATATCACCAGTCGTCCTCTCTGTTTTCCACTAGTTTAATATCACCAGTCGTCCTCTCTGTTTTCCACTAGTTTAATATCACCAGTCGTCCTCTCTGTTTTCCACTAGTTTAATATCACCAGTCGTCCTCTCTGTTTTCTACTAGTTTAATATCACCAGTCGTCCTCTCTGTTTTCCACTAGTTTAATATCACCAGTCGTCCTCTCTGTTTTCTACTAGTTTAATGTCACCAGGTCCTCTCTGTTTTCCACTAGTTTAATATCACCAGTCGTCCTCTCTGTTTTCCACTAGTTTAATATCACCAGTCGTCCTCTCTGTTTTCTACTAGTTTAATATCACCAGTCGTCCTCTCTGTTTTCCACTAGTTTAATATCACCAGTCGTCCTCTCTGTTTTCTACTAGTTTAATATCACCAGTCGTCCTCTCTGTTTTCCACTAGTTTAATATCACCAGTCGTCCTCTCTGTTTTCTACTAGTTTAATATCACCAGTCGTCCTCTCTGTTTTCTACTAGTTTAATATCACCAGTCGTCCTCTCTGTTTTCCACTAGTTTAATATCACCAGTCATCCTCTCTGTTTTCCACTAGTTTAATATCACCAGTCGTCCTCTCTGTTTTCCACTAGTTTAATGTCACCAGGTCCTCTCTGTTTTCCACTAGTTTAATATCACCAGTCGTCCTCTCTGTTTTCTACTAGTTTAATATCACCAGGTCCTCTCTGTTTTCTACTAGTTTAATATCACCAGTCGTCCTCTCTGTTTTCTACTAGTTTAATATCACCAGTCGTCCTCTCTGTTTTCCACTAGTTTAATATCACCAGTCATCCTCTCTGTTTTCCACTAGTTTAATATCACCAGTCGTCCTCTCTGTTTTCCACTAGTTTAATATCACCAGTCGTCCTCTCTGTTTTCTACTAGTTTAATGTCACCAGGTCCTCTCTGTTTTCCACTAGTTTAATATCACCAGTCGTCCTCTCTGTTTTCCACTAGTTTAATATCACCAGTCGTCCTCTCTGTTTTCTACTAGTTTAATATCACCAGTCGTCCTCTCTGTTTTCCACTAGTTTAATATCACCAGTCGTCCTCTCTGTTTTCTACTAGTTTAATATCACCAGTCGTCCTCTCTGTTTTCCACTAGTTTAATATCACCAGTCGTCCTCTCTGTTTTCTACTAGTTTAATATCACCAGTCGTCCTCTCTGTTTTCTACTAGTTTAATATCACCAGTCGTCCTCTCTGTTTTCCACTAGTTTAATATCACCAGTCATCCTCTCTGTTTTCCACTAGTTTAATATCACCAGTCGTCCTCTCTGTTTTCCACTAGTTTAATGTCACCAGGTCCTCTCTGTTTTCCACTAGTTTAATATCACCAGTCGTCCTCTCTGTTTTCTACTAGTTTAATATCACCAGGTCCTCTCTGTTTTCTACTAGTTTAATATCACCAGTCGTCCTCTCTGTTTTCTACTAGTTTAATATCACCAGTCGTCCTCTCTGTTTTCCACTAGTTTAATATCACCAGTCATCCTCTCTGTTTTCCACTAGTTTAATATCACCAGTCGTCCTCTCTGTTTTCCACTAGTTTAATATCACCAGTTGTCCTCTCTGTTTTCTACTAGTTTAATATCACCAGTCGTCCTCTCTGTTTTCTACTAGTTTAATATCACCAGGTCCTCTCTGTTTTCTACTAGTTTAATATCACCAGTCGTCCTCTCTGTTTTCCACTAGTTTAATATCACCAGTCGTCCTCTCTGTTTTCCACTAGTTTAATATCACCAGTCGTCCTCTCTGTTTTCCACTAGTTTAATATCACCAGTCGTCCTCTCTGTTTTCCACTAGTTTAATATCACCAGTCGTCCTCTCTGTTTTCCACTAGTTTAATATCACCAGTCGTCCTCTCTGTTTTCCACTAGTTTAATATCACCAGTCGTCCTCTCTGTTTTCTACTAGTTTAATATCACCAGTCGTCCTCTCTGTTTTCTACTAGTTTAATATCACCGGTCGTCCTCTCTGTTTTCCACTAGTTTAATATCACCAGTCGTCCTCTCTGTTTTCTACTAGTTTAATATCACCGGTCGTCCTCTCTGTTTTCCACTAGTTTAATATCACCGGTCGTCCTCTCTGTTTTCTACTAGTTTAATATCACCAGTCGTCCTCTCTGTTTTCCACTAGTTTAATATCACCAGTTATCCTCTCTGTTTTCCACTAGTTTAATATCACCAGTCGTCCTCTCTGTTTTCCACTAGTTTAATATCACCAGTCATCCTCTCTGTTTTCTACTAGTTTAATATCACCAGGTCCTCTCTGTTTTCTACTAGTTTAATATCACCAGTCGTCCTCTCTGTTTTCCACTAGTTTAATATCACCAGTCGTCCTCTCTGTTTTCCACTAGTTTAATATCACCAGTCGTCCTCTCTGTTTTCCACTAGTTTAATATCACCAGTCGTCCTCTCTGTTTTCCACTAGTTTAATATCACCAGTCGTCCTCTCTGTTTTCTACTAGTTTAATATCACCAGTCGTCCTCTCTGTTTTCTACTAGTTTAATATCACCAGTCGTCCTCTCTGTTTTCCACTAGTTTAATATCACCAGTCGTCCTCTCTGTTTTCCACTAGTTTAATATCACCAGTCGTCCTCTCTGTTTTCCACTAGTTTAATATCACCAGTCGTCCTCTCTGTTTTCCACTAGTTTAATATCACCAGTCGTCCTCTCTGTTTTCTACTAGTTTAATATCACCAGTCGTCCTCTCTGTTTTCCACTAGTTTAATATCACCAGTCGTCCTCTCTGTTTTCCACTAGTTTAATATCACCAGTCGTCCTCTCTGTTTTCCACTAGTTTAATATCACCAGTCGTCCTCTCTGTTTTCCACTAGTTTAATATCACCAGTCGTCCTCTCTGTTTTCTACTAGTTTAATATCACCAGTCGTCCTCTCTGTTTTCCACTAGTTTAATATCACCAGTCGTCCTCTCTGTTTTCCACTAGTTTAATATCACCAGTCGTCCTCTCTGTTTTCTACTAGTTTAATATCACCAGTCGTCCTCTCTGTTTTCCACTAGTTTAATATCACCAGTTATCCTCTCTGTTTTCTACTAGTTTAATATCACCAGTCGTCCTCTCTGTTTTCCACTAGTTTAATATCACCAGTCGTCCTCTCTGTTTTCTACTAGTTTAATATCACCAGTCGTCCTCTCTGTTTTCCACTAGTTTAATATCACCAGTCGTCCTCTCTGTTTTCCACTAGTTTAATATCACCAGTCGTCCTCTCTGTTTTCCACTAGTTTAATATCACCAGTCGTCCTCTCTGTTTTCCACTAGTTTAATATCACCAGTCGTCCTCTCTGTTTTCCACTAGTTTAATATCACCAGTCGTCCTCTCTGTTTTCCACTAGTTTAATATCACCAGTCGTCCTCTCTGTTTTCTACTAGTTTAATATCACCAGTCGTCCTCTCTGTTTTCTACTAGTTTAATATCACCAGTCGTCCTCTCTGTTTTCTACTAGTTTAATATCACCAGTCGTCCTCTCTGTTTTCCACTAGTTTAATATCACCAGTCGTCCTCTCTGTTTTCCACTAGTTTAATATCACCAGTCGTCCTCTCTGTTTTCTACTAGTTTAATATCACCAGTCGTCCTCTCTGTTTTCCACTAGTTTAATATCACCAGGTCCTCTCTGTTTTCTACTAGTTTAATATCACCAGTCGTCCTCTCTGTTTTCTACTAGTTTAATGTCACCAGGTCCTCTCTGTTTTCCACTAGTTTAATATCACCAGTCGTCCTCTCTGTTTTCTACTAGTTTAATGTCACCAGGTCCTCTCTGTTTTCCACTAGTTTAATATCACCAGTCGTCCTCTCTGTTTTCCACTAGTTTAATGTCACCAGGTCCTCTCTGTTTTCCACTAGTTCAATATCACCAGTCGTCCTCTCTGTTTTCCACTAGTTTAATGTCACCAGGTCCTCTCTGTTTTCTACTAGTTTAATATCACCAGTCGTCCTCTCTGTTTTCTACTAGTTTAATATCACCAGTCGTCCTCTCTGTTTTCTACTAGTTTAATATCACCAGTCGTCCTCTCTGTTTTCCACTAGTTTAATATCACCAGTTATCCTCTCTGTTTTCTACTAGTTTAATATCACCAGTCGTCCTCTCTGTTTTCCACTAGTTTAATATCACCAGTCGTCCTCTCTGTTTTCCACTAGTTTAATATCACCAGTCGTCCTCTCTGTTTTCTGCTAGTTTAATATCATCAGTCGTCCTCTCTGTTTTCCACTAGTTTAATATCACCAGTCGTCCTCTCTGTTTTCCACTAGTTTAATATCACCAGTCGTCCTCTCTGTTTTCTACTAGTTTAATATCACCAGTCGTCCTCTCTGTTTTCCACTAGTTTAATATCACCAGTCGTCCTCTCTGTTTTCCACTAGTTTAATATCACCAGTCGTCCTCTCTGTTTTCCACTAGTTTAATATCACCAGTCCTCCTCTCTGTTTTCCACTAGTTTAATATCACCAGTCGTCCTCTCTGTTTTCTACTAGTTTAATATCACCAGTCGTCCTCTCTGTTTTCCACTAGTTTAATATCACCAGTCGTCCTCTCTGTTTTCTACTAGTTTAATATCACCAGTCGTCCTCTCTGTTTTCCACTAGTTTAATATCACCAGTCGTCCTCTCTGTTTTCCACTAGTTTAATATCACCAGTCGTCCTCTCTGTTTTCCACTAGTTTAATATCACCAGTCGTCCTCTCTGTTTTCCACTAGTTTAATATCACCAGTCGTCCTCTCTGTTTTCCACTAGTTTAATATCACCAGTCGTCCTCTCTGTTTTCTACTAGTTTAATATCACCAGGTCCTCTCTGTTTTCCACTAGTTTAATATCACCAGTCGTCCTCTCTGTTTTCTACTAGTTTAATATCACCAGTCGTCCTCTCTGTTTTCCACTAGTTTAATATCACCAGTCGTCCTCTCTGTTTTCCACTAGTTTAATATCACCAGTCGTCCTCTCTGTTTTCCACTAGTTTAATATCACCAGTCATCCTCTCTGTTTTCTACTAGTTTAATATCACCAGTCGTCCTCTCTGTTTTCCACTAGTTTAATATCACCAGTCATCCTCTCTGTTTTCTACTAGTTTAATATCACCAGTCGTCCTCTCTGTTTTCTACTAGTTTAATATCACCAGTCGTCCTCTCTGTTTTCCACTAGTTTAATATCACCAGTCGTCCTCTCTGTTTTCTACTAGTTTAATATCACCAGTCGTCCTCTCTGTTTTCCACTAGTTTAATATCACCAGTCGTCCTCTCTGTTTTCCACTAGTTTAATATCACCAGTCGTCCTCTCTGTTTTCCACTAGTTTAATATCACCAATGTTCCTCTCTGTTTTCTACTAGTTTAATATCACCAGTCGTCCTCTCTGTTTTCCACTAGTTTAATATCACCAGTCGTCCTCTCTGTTTTCTACTAGTTTAATATCACCAGTCGTCCTCTCTGTTTTCCACTAGTTTAATATCACCAGTCGTCCTCTCTGTTTTCCACTAGTTTAATATCACCAGTCGTCCTCTCTGTTTTCCACTAGTTTAATATCACCAGTCGTCCTCTCTGTTTTCCACTAGTTTAATATCACCAGTCGTCCTCTCTGTTTTCTACTAGTTTAATATCACCAGTCGTCCTCTCTGTTTTCCACTAGTTTAATATCACCAGTTGTCCTCTCTGTTTTCCACTAGTTTAATATCACCAGTCGTCCTCTCTGTTTTCCACTAGTTTAATATCACCAGTCGTCCTCTCTGTTTTCCACTAGTTTAATATCACCAGTTGTCCTCTCTGTTTTCTACTAGTTTAATATCACCAGTCGTCCTCTCTGTTTTCTACTAGTTTAATATCACCAGTCGTCCTCTCTGTTTTCTACTAGTTTAATATCACCAGTCATCCTCTCTGTTTTCTACTAGTTTAATATCACCAGTCGTCCTCTCTGTTTTCCACTAGTTTAATATCACCAGTTGTCCTCTCTGTTTTCTACTAGTTTAATATCACCAGTCGTCCTCTCTGTTTTCTACTAGTTTAATATCACCAGTCGTCCTCTCTGTTTTCCACTAGTTTAATATCACCAGTCGTCCTCTCTGTTTTCCACTAGTTTAATATCACCAGGTCCTCTCTGTTTTCCACTAGTTTAATATCACCAGTCGTCCTCTCTGTTTTCTACTAGTTTAATATCACCAGTCGTCCTCTCTGTTTTCCACTAGTTTAATATCACCAGTTATCCTCTCTGTTTTCTACTAGTTTAATGTCACCAGGTCCTCTCTGTTTTCCACTAGTTTAATATCACCAGTCGTCCTCTCTGTTTTCTACTAGTTTAATATCACCAGTCGTCCTCTCTGTTTTCCACTAGTTTAATATCACCAGTCGTCCTCTCTGTTTTCCACTAGTTTAATATCACCAGTCGTCCTCTCTGTTTTCCACTAGTTTAATATCACCAGTCATCCTCTCTGTTTTCTACTAGTTTAATATCACCAGTCGTCCTCTCTGTTTTCCACTAGTTTAATATCACCAGTCATCCTCTCTGTTTTCTACTAGTTTAATATCACCAGTCGTCCTCTCTGTTTTCTACTAGTTTAATATCACCAGTCGTCCTCTCTGTTTTCCACTAGTTTAATATCACCAGTCGTCCTCTCTGTTTTCTACTAGTTTAATATCACCAGTCGTCCTCTCTGTTTTCCACTAGTTTAATATCACCAGTCGTCCTCTCTGTTTTCCACTAGTTTAATATCACCAGTCGTCCTCTCTGTTTTCCACTAGTTTAATATCACCAATGTTCCTCTCTGTTTTCTACTAGTTTAATATCACTAGTCGTCCTCTCTGTTTTCCACTAGTTTAATATCACCAGTCGTCCTCTCTGTTTTCTACTAGTTTAATATCACCAGTCGTCCTCTCTGTTTTCCACTAGTTTAATATCACCAGTCGTCCTCTCTGTTTTCCACTAGTTTAATATCACCAGTCGTCCTCTCTGTTTTCCACTAGTTTAATATCACCAGTCGTCCTCTCTGTTTTCCACTAGTTTAATATCACCAGTCGTCCTCTCTGTTTTCCACTAGTTTAATATCACCAGTCGTCCTCTCTGTTTTCCACTAGTTTAATATCACCAGTCGTCCTCTCTGTTTTCTACTAGTTTAATATCACCAGTCGTCCTCTCTGTTTTCCACTAGTTTAATATCACCAGGTCCTCTCTGTTTTCTACTAGTTTAATATCACCAGTCGTCCTCTCTGTTTTCTACTAGTTTAATGTCACCAGGTCCTCTCTGTTTTCCACTAGTTTAATATCACCAGTCGTCCTCTCTGTTTTCTACTAGTTTAATGTCACCAGGTCCTCTCTGTTTTCCACTAGTTTAATATCACCAGTCGTCCTCTCTGTTTTCCACTAGTTTAATGTCACCAGGTCCTCTCTGTTTTCCACTAGTTCAATATCACCAGTCGTCCTCTCTGTTTTCCACTAGTTTAATGTCACCAGGTCCTCTCTGTTTTCTACTAGTTTAATATCACCAGTCGTCCTCTCTGTTTTCTACTAGTTTAATATCACCAGTCGTCCTCTCTGTTTTCTACTAGTTTAATATCACCAGTCGTCCTCTCTGTTTTCCACTAGTTTAATATCACCAGTTATCCTCTCTGTTTTCTACTAGTTTAATATCACCAGTCGTCCTCTCTGTTTTCCACTAGTTTAATATCACCAGGTCCTCTCTGTTTTCCACTAGTTTAATATCACCAGTCGTCCTCTCTGTTTTCTACTAGTTTAATATCACCAGTCGTCCTCTCTGTTTTCCACTAGTTTAATATCACCAGGTCCTCTCTGTTTTCCACTAGTTTAATATCACCAGTCGTCCTCTCTGTTTTCCACTAGTTTAATATCACCAGTCGTCCTCTCTGTTTTCTACTAGTTTAATATCACCAGTCGTCCTCTCTGTTTTCCACTAGTTTAATATCACCAGTCATCCTCTCTGTTTTCTGCTAGTTTAATATCACCAGTCGTCCTCTCTGTTTTCCACTAGTTTAATATCACCAGTCGTCCTCTCTGTTTTCCACTAGTTTAATATCATCAGGTCCTCTCTGTTTTCCACTAGTTTAATATCACCAGTCGTCCTCTCTGTTTTCCACTAGTTTAATATCACCAGTCATCCTCTCTGTTTTCTACTAGTTTAATATCACCAGTCGTCCTCTCTGTTTTCCACTAGTTTAATATCACCAGTCGTCCTCTCTGTTTTTTACTAGTTTAATATCACCAGTCGTCCTCTCTGTTTTCCACTAGTTTAATATCACCAGGTCCTCTCTGTTTTCCACTAGTTTAATATCACCAGTCGTCCTCTCTGTTTTCCACTAGTTTAATATCACCAGGTCCTCTCTGTTTTCCACTAGTTTAATATCACCAGTCGTCCTCTCTGTTTTCCACTAGTTTAATATCACCAGTCATCCTCTCTGTTTTCCACTAGTTTAATATCACCAGGTCCTCTCTGTTTTCCACTAGTTTAATATCACCAGTCATCCTCTCTGTTTTCTGCTAGTTTAATATCACCAGTCGTCCTCTCTGTTTTCTACTAGTTTAATATCACCAGTCGTCCTCTCTGTTTTCTACTAGTTTAATATCACCAGTCATCCTCTCTGTTTTCCACTAGTTTAATATCACCAGTCGTCCTCTCTGTTTTCTACTAGTTTAATATCACCAGTCGTCCTCTCTGTTTTCTGCTAGTTTAATATCACCAGGTCCTCTCTGTTTTCCACTAGTTTAATATCACCAGTCATCCTCTCTGTTTTCTGCTAGTTTAATATCACCAGGTCCTCTCTGTTTTCCACTAGTTTAATATCACCAGTCATCCTCTCTGTTTTCCACTAGTTTAATATCACCAGGTCCTCTCTGTTTTCCACTAGTTTAATATCACCAGTCATCCTCTCTGTTTTCCACTAGTTTAATATCACCAGTCGTCCTCTCTGTTTTCCACTAGTTTAATATCACCAGTCGTCCTCTCTGTTTTCCACTAGTTTAATATCACCAGTCGTCCTCTCTGTTTTCTACTAGTTTAATATCACCAGTCGTCCTCTCTGTTTTCCACTAGTTTAATATCACCAGTCGTCCTCTCTGTTTTCCACTAGTTTAATATCACCAGTCGTCCTCTCTGTTTTCTACTAGTTTAATATCACCAGTCGTCCTCTCTGTTTTCTACTAGTTTAATATCACCAGTCGTCCTCTCTGTTTTCTACTAGTTTAATATCACCAGTCGTCCTCTCTGTTTTCTACTAGTTTAATATCACCAGTCGTCCTCTCTGTTTTCTACTAGTTTAATATCACCAGTCGTCCTCTCTGTTTTCTACTAGTTTAATATCACCAGTCGTCCTCTCTGTTTTCTACTAGTTTAATATCACCAGTCGTCCTCTCTGTTTTCCACTAGTTTAATATCACCAGTCGTCCTCTCTGTTTTCCACTAGTTTAATATCACCAGTCGTCCTCTCTGTTTTCCACTAGTTTAATATCACCAGTCGTCCTCTCTGTTTTCTACTAGTTTAATATCACCAGGTCCTCTCTGTTTTCCACTAGTTTAATATCACCAGTCATCCTCTCTGTTTTCCACTAGTTTAATATCACCAGTCATCCTCTCTGTTTTCCACTAGTTTAATATCACCAGTCATCCTCTCTGTTTTCTGCTAGTTTAATATCACCAGTCGTCCTCTCTGTTTTCCACTAGTTTAATATCACCAGTCGTCCTCTCTGTTTTCCACTAGTTTAATATCACCAGTCGTCCTCTCTGTTTTCCACTAGTTTAATATCACCAGTCGTCCTCTCTGTTTTCCACTAGTTTAATATCACCAGGTCCTCTCTGTTTTCCACTAGTTTAATATCACCAGGTCCTCTCTGTTTTCTACTAGTTTAATGTCACCAGTCGTCCTCTCTGTTTTCTACTAGTTTAATATCACCAGTCGTCCTCTCTGTTTTCTACTAGTTTAATATCACCAGTCGTCCTCTCTGTTTTCCACTAGTTTAATATCACCAGTCGTCCTCTCTGTTTTCCACTAGTTTAATATCACCAGTCATCCTCTCTGTTTTCCACTAGTTTAATATCACCAGTCGTCCTCTCTGTTTTCCACTAGTTTAATATCACCAGTCGTCCTCTCTGTTTTCTACTAGTTTAATATCACCAGTCGTCCTCTCTGTTTTCTGCTAGTTTAATATCACCAGTCGTCCTCTCTGTTTTCCACTAGTTTAATATCACCAGTCGTCCTCTCTGTTTTCCACTAGTTTAATATCACCAGTCGTCCTCTCTGTTTTCCACTAGTTTAATATCACCAGTCGTCCTCTCTGTTTTCCACTAGTTTAATATCACCAGTCGTCCTCTCTGTTTTCCACTAGTTTAATATCACCAGTCGTCCTCTCTGTTTTCCACTAGTTTAATATCACCAGTCGTCCTCTCTGTTTTCCACTAGTTTAATATCACCAGTCGTCCTCTCTGTTTTCTACTAGTTTAATATCACCAGTCGTCCTCTCTGTTTTCTACTAGTTTAATATCACCAGTCGTCCTCTCTGTTTTCCACTAGTTTAATATCACCAGTCGTCCTCTCTGTTTTCTACTAGTTTAATATCACCAGTCGTCCTCTCTGTTTTCCACTAGTTTAATATCACCAGTCGTCCTCTCTGTTTTCCTCTAGTTTAATATCACCAGTCATCCTCTCTGTTTTCTACTAGTTTAATATCACCAGGTCCTCTCTGTTTTCTACTAGTTTAATATCACCAGTCGTCCTCTCTGTTTTCCACTAGTTTAATATCACCAGGTCCTCTCTGTTTCTACTAGTTTAATATCACCAGTCGTCCTCTCTGTTTTCCACTAGTTTAATATCACCAGTCGTCCTCTCTGTTTTCCACTAGTTTAATATCACCAGTCGTCCTCTCTGTTTTCCACTAGTTTAATATCACCAGTCGTCCTCTCTGTTTTCCACTAGTTTAATATCACCAGTCGTCCTCTCTGTTTTCCACTAGTTTAATATCACCAGTCGTCCTCTCTGTTTTCCACTAGTTTAATATCACCAGTCGTCCTCTCTGTTTTCTACTAGTTTAATATCACCAGTCGTCCTCTCTGTTTTCTACTAGTTTAATATCACCAGTCGTCCTCTCTGTTTTCTACTAGTTTAATATCACCAGTCGTCCTCTCTGTTTTCTACTAGTTTAATGTCACCAGGTCCTCTCTGTTTTCCACTAGTTTAATATCACCAGTCGTCCTCTCTGTTTTCCACTAGTTTAATGTCACCAGTCGTCCTCTCTGTTTTCTACTAGTTTAATGTCACCAGGTCCTCTCTGTTTTTTACACTAGTTTAATATCACCAGTCGTCCTCTCTGTTTTCCACTAGTTTAATATCACCAGTCGTCCTCTCTGTTTTCTACTAGTTTAATGTCACCAGGTCCTCTCTGTTTTCCACTAGTTTAATATCACCAGTCGTCCTCTCTGTTTTCCACTAGTTTAATATCACCAGTCGTCCTCTCTGTTTTCTACTAGTTTAATATCACCAGTCGTCCTCTCTGTTTTCTACTAGTTTAATATCACCAGTCGTCCTCTCTGTTTTCTACTAGTTTAATATCACCAGTCGTCCTCTCTGTTTTCCACTAGTTTAATATCACCAGTTATCCTCTCTGTTTTCTACTAGTTTAATATCACCAGTCGTCCTCTCTGTTTTCTACTAGTTTAATATCACCAGTCGTCCTCTCTGTTTTCCACTAGTTTAATATCACCAGTCGTCCTCTCTGTTTTCTACTAGTTTAATATCACCAGTCGTCCTCTCTGTTTTCCACTAGTTTAATATCACCAGTCGTCCTCTCTGTTTTCTACTAGTTTAATATCACCAGTCGTCCTCTCTGTTTTCCACTAGTTTAATATCACCAGTCCTCCTCTCAGTTTTCCACTAGTTTAATATCACCAGTCCTCCTCTCTGTTTTCCACTAGTTTAATATCACCAGTCGTCCTCTCTGTTTTCTACTAGTTTAATATCACCAGTCGTCCTCTCTGTTTTCCACTAGTTTAATATCACCAGTCGTCCTCTCTGTTTTCCACTAGTTTAATATCACCAGTCCTCCTCTCTGTTTTCCACTAGTTTAATATCACCAGTCGTCCTCTCTGTTTTCTACTAGTTTAATATCACCAGTCGTCCTCTCTGTTTTCTACTAGTTTAATATCACCAGTCGTCCTCTCTGTTTTCTACTAGTTTAATATCACCAGTCGTCCTCTCTGTTTTCCACTAGTTTAATATCACCAGTCGTCCTCTCTGTTTTCCACTAGTTTAATATCACCAGTCGTCCTCTCTGTTTTCTACTAGTTTAATATCACCAGTCGTCCTCTCTGTTTTCTACTAGTTTAATATCACCAGTCGTCCTCTCTGTTTTCCACTAGTTTAATATCACCAGTCGTCCTCTCTGTTTTCTACTAGTTTAATATCACCAGTCGTCCTCTCTGTTTTCTACTAGTTTAATGTCACCAGGTCCTCTCTGTTTTCCACTAGTTTAATATCACCAGTCGTCCTCTCTGTTTTCCACTAGTTTAATGTCACCAGTCGTCCTCTCTGTTTTCTACTAGTTTAATGTCACCAGGTCCTCTCTGTTTTCCACTAGTTTAATATCACCAGTCGTCCTCTCTGTTTTCTACTAGTTTAATATCACCAGTCGTCCTCTCTGTTTTCCACTAGTTTAATATCACCAGTCGTCCTCTCTGTTTTCCACTAGTTTAATATCACCAGTTATCCTCTCTGTTTTCTACTAGTTTAATGTCACCAGTTATCCTCTCTGTTTTCTACTAGTTTAATATCACCAGTCGTCCTCTCTGTTTTCTACTAGTTTAATATCACCAGTCGTCCTCTCTGTTTTCCACTAGTTTAATATCACCAGTCGTCCTCTCTGTTTTCCACTAGTTTAATATCACCAGTCGTCCTCTCTGTTTTCTACTAGTTTAATATCACCAGTCGTCCTCTCTGTTTTCCACTAGTTCAATATCACCAGTCGTCCTCTCTGTTTTCTACTAGTTTAATATCACCAGTCGTCCTCTCTGTTTTCCACTAGTTTAATATCACCAGGTCCTCTCTGTTTTCCACTAGTTTAATATCACCAGTCGTCCTCTCTGTTTTCTACTAGTTTAATATCACCAGTCGTCCTCTCTGTTTTCTACTAGTTTAATATCACCAGTCGTCCTCTCTGTTTTCCACTAGTTTAATATCACCAGTCGTCCTCTCTGTTTTCTACTACTTTAATGTCACCAGGTCCTCTCTGTTTTCCACTAGTTTAATATCACCAGTCGTCCTCTCTGTTTTCCACTAGTTTAATATCACCAGTCGTCCTCTCTGTTTTCCACTAGTTTAATATCACCAGTCGTCCTCTCTGTTTTCCACTAGTTTAATATCACCAGTCGTCCTCTCTGTTTTCTACTACTTTAATGTCACCAGTCGTCCTCTCTGTTTTCCACTAGTTTAATATCACCAGTCGTCCTCTCTGTTTTCTACTAGTTTAATATCACCAGTCATCCTCTCTGTTTTCCACTAGTTTAATATCACCAGTTATCCTCTCTGTTTTCTACTAGTTTAATGTCACTCCTCAGATGAGTGCTTGTAAATCCAAAAAAGGAAAACTATCAGCAACACCCAAAGATGGTCACCACAAGTCATTTTTGTAAGTCAAATCAAATCAAATCAAATGTTATTTGTCACATACACATGGTTAGCAGATGTTAATGCGAGTGTAGCGAAATGCTTGTGCTTCTAGTTCCGACGATGCAGTAATAACCAACAAGTAATCTAGCTAACAATTCCAAAACTACTACCTTATAGACACAAGTGTAAGGGGAAAAATAATAGATGAATGAGTGATGGTACAGAGCAGCATAGGCAAGATACAGTAGATGGTATCGAGTACAGTATATACATATGAGATGAGTATGTAAACAAAGTGGCATAGTTGTAAAGTTGGGATTTTTAAAGACAGTCTGTTGCTTTTAAGTCATGTTTCTTTACTTGCTTAAGAGAGAGAGTGTGTGTGTGTGTGTGTGTGTGTGTGTGTGTGTGTGTGTGTGTGTGTGTGTGTGTGTGTGTGTGTGTGTGTGTGTGTGTGTGTGTGTGTGTGTGTCTTGTGCTTCAGACATGTCCTCTAAGGGCCGGATCTAATGGTCAGTGACTGTTTGAACTCTCTCCCCACCTTCACCTTGATCCCAACGTCTATATGTACAGTGTGGAATTGTCTGACTAGTTTGGACAATAGGTACATTTCCTCTGCTGGTTCTGTGTGTTATTTTAAAGTCAACTGTTTGTTTAGTTTAGGTTGTGGTATTGAACCAGCTGGAAGCTTCTCTGTGTAGATCAGCGGGAATCTTTCAGTGCACTAAACTAAAGGTTTGTTATGTAGTTTAGGACCGTATGGCCATTCTCCATTCCCCATTCTCCAGTCCCCCCCATTGTTTCCCAAAACAATCCCCCTGGCTGCCTCTCTGTTAGACAATAGAGTGTAAAGTGAAACACCCTGGGGCTCTCTCTCTCTCTCTCTCTCTCTCTCTCTCTCTCTCTCTCTCTCTCTCTGGCAGTGCTCTGCTGTGTTAGGAGGAAGAGGCACTCTCAGGGTGTAATGTTTTAATTCAACCACTAGAGGGCAGCCGTGTCGCACCAATCTACCAGAAAGCAACCAAACTCCACACAGTCAGAATGCTTAATACGTGTCAGGAAGGGAAAACCACTTAATGTTAATGAAGAGTTTTCCAGCTCTTCATGTGTCATTTTGTATTTGAATTATTCTTGGACCATTCCTAATCTCCCTCTCTCTCCTCTCCCAGTCGGTGTATAACCTGGCCAACGTGGCGTGTAAGTGTCACGGCGTGTCCGGCTCCTGTAGCCTGAAGACGTGCTGGCTCCAGCTGGCCGACTTCCGCCGCGTCGGAGAGTTTCTGAAGGAGAAGTACGACAGCGCCGCCGCCATGCGCATCGGACGCAAAGGGAAACTGGAGCAGGTAGATAAACGCTTCAACGTCCCGACGCCCGAGGATCTGGTCTACACCGACCAGAGCCCAGACTACTGTCTGAAGAACGACACCACCGGCTCCATGGGAACCCTGGGGAGACTCTGCAACAAGACGTCGGAGGGGATGGATGGCTGTGAACTCATGTGCTGTGGGAGAGGATACGACCAGTTCAAGACCTATAAGCATGAGAGATGTCACTGCAAGTTCCACTGGTGTTGTTATGTCAAGTGTAAGAGGTGCACTTCACTGGTGGATCAGTTTGTCTGCAAGTAGCGACGGGAGGGAGGGGGTCTGGACGATGGGGAAGAGAGGGAGTCTGGACGATGGGGAAGAGAGGGAGTCTGGACGATGGGGAAGGGAGGGAGACTGGACGATGGGGAAGGGAGGGAGTCTGGACGATGGGGAAGGGAGGGAGTCTGGACGATGGGGAAGGGAGGGAGTCTGGACGATGGGGTAGGGAGGGAGTCTGGACGATGGGGAAGGGAGGGAGTCTGGACGATGGGGAAGGGAGGGAGACTGGACGATGGGGAAGGGAGGGAGTCTGGACGATGGGGAAGGGAGAGAGTCTGGACGATGGGGAAGGGAGGGAGTCTGGACGATGGGGAAGAGAGGGAGTCTGGACGATGGGGAAGGGAGGGAGTCTGGACGATGGGGAAGAGAGGGGCTGGAATGGAAGGACATGTAGCCTATGAAGGGTGTAAGATTATATAACAATAATAAATAAATAAAAATAAATCATGAAATATATAAATAAATAAAGTAAACAAATGCATTGCTAGTAATTGAATGAGACTTTTATATGACTCAAGCTGCCTGAGGGAGGACTTGACCGACAAGCAGGCGAATGCAGAACAGAAAGGCTGTTTGTTTTGTTTGTTGTCTATTGGTCGGCCATTTGCTTCCTCTCCCCTTCGCAACTGTCCCCTGATTGGTGGCTTGTGCAGTGACGACCAGGAAGTGATGTCACCAGTATCCTTGTTCCCTGGTTGGTAGAATGGGAAGGGGAGGCTGGATAGACTCCTCTTACTTTAAAGACTCTTCAAAACGAGAGTGAGGAAGTCAGAGAGCGAGAGAGGGAGAGAGAGAGAGAGAGAGGGGGAAAGAGAGAGAGAGAGAGAGAGAGAGAGAGAGAGAGAGAGAGAGAGAGGGAAAGAGAGAGAGAGAGAGAGAGAGAGAGAGAAGGAGAGAAAGACTAGAAAGGGATGGATCCCAATGAACTGTGCCAAAGCTCCTTTCACCTCCTCTTCCACTCTCTCCTCTCTTCTCCACCCTTCCCACCATAGGTTGTTTCTGCATTCTGTTGTATGTCTCACCCTCTTTTCATCACCCTTATTTCATCACCCTCTTACCATCACCCTGTTAGAGCTCTTAGAAACCACCAGTCCAAGCCAAAGGACACCACCTCACACATGAACTGTTGAGTTTGGAACTCTGTAACCATGGAATCACAGCATGTGTTCTAATCACTTACCCACTAGACATCACGTTGACCTTTAGCCTGGAAGACAGGACAGCTCATGACTTTGGGCACAGAAAGCAAACATAGCTCTGTGTAACTTCTAGGGACCATGTGAGTCCCAGAGGACAAGAAGAACAAGAGTTGTGTTGATTGAAGGGAGGAGGACTCTGAGACCTTGGCTGGACATATTGAAATAAGAGAAGAGAGCGAGAGAGAGAGAGGAAACACCTGCGTCCTTCTACAATACATAGACTTCTCACTCTACCTTTAAATGAATGCTGTTTTATCATCTAACAGCATCATTACATTGTCTGGACTGGATTACT
Source organism: Oncorhynchus mykiss (assembly GCF_057628025.1). Lineage (NCBI taxonomy): Eukaryota > Metazoa > Chordata > Actinopteri > Salmoniformes > Salmonidae > Oncorhynchus > Oncorhynchus mykiss. The sequence goes on along the minus strand of NC_143042.1, from coordinate 602,379 downwards.
GATCAGTGGCCCCGTGGCCCCTGGCTGTTCAATAACAGACTGCTGTATCTCTCTATTCAACAGGAGGGCCACAGCTACTGTGACCATACCAATAGCCGTCTCCAAGCCAATGTCATGACATTCACACAGATACCAAGCTTTGTTAGGAGGATGAAACAAATGTGTTATAGAGTTAAAATGTGTGTCTGGGGATGAATTCTATAAAGCAGAAGAATTATTAGATTATTATAGTGGGGATAAGGTACATAGAAATAGCTGTCCATCAAAAATTATATTTTATTAATAATTACTTTTCATTTTATACTTCATATATGTATTGTTATGATGATCCTGTCTTTTGACATGGAGGCTTTGGTTTCGTCCTATTCCCTGTGTAGTGTACTACTTTTTGCCAGAGTCCTATGGTCCCCGGTCAAAAGTAGTGCACTAAATAGGGAATAGGGTGTTATATGGGACACACCCTTTTAGACATTGTTGTTCAGCGGAACCTCTATCCCTGGGGTTCCTTCCTGCTTGGAATGTCTATTGTCCAATCTCTGCCAAACGCTGCCCACTCTTCAGCCAATGACAGACAAGCCTTTCCTTTGTCATCCAATGTGTGGTGTTGTGGCAAAGTACTACTCATGTAAATATCAGCAGACCTTATCCTTCTATGCAGATAATGACACTTTTACAACATACAGACTCCAGGTCTCTCAGAGTGTGTTCTTGTCTATATTATTGTCTCTGAAAGATTGTTGTCTTGATGTGATCCATTAATATGCTCCATGTGTATATTGTATTATCCCCCCCCCCCCCCCCCCCACTTCAAAACAGCAATATTAAACCAATAATAGTGATGATTATAATAACTAGAAGTGTTTTCCTCTTTCCTAATCCTCTCAAGATGCTCTTCTAGTGACAGGGAGGCTGAAGAGGTCTACTGTGTCTTCATTTATTTCCCTCTTCTTCCATACTGCTGTGTGTGTGTGTGTGTGTGTGTGTGTGTGTGTGTGTGTGTGTGTGTGTGTGTGTGTGTGTGTGTGTGTGTGTGTGTGTGTGTGTGTGGCCTCTCATTATCAATAATGTTTTATGACACATTAAAACAATACTTTCGGGGTTTTACCCATATACTTAGTCATTGTGCTAACGCTAGTTAGCATTGGCTCACAAAACTACCTCTAACTTCCTTCATACTGGACAGAGAGATATAAAAATTGTATCCATGAGTTCATCGGACTCTGGGGCAGTGGATGCCCCAGTGCCAAAATCCCCAAGTATCACTTTAAGTTGTGTGTACCTGGAGTGGGAAAAATACTACCAATAGCCTTTCATAATATATCAAGCAATACATTATGCACAGGTGCAGAACTATTGTAAACAACAGATAGAGTAGCAGCAGCATCAGGGTTATGGTGTAGCATATGGCTAACCTAGCCTAGCGTCTCCTCTCCTCTGTAGGAGTGTCAGACCTAGCCTGGCGTCTCCTCTCCTCTGTAGTAGTGTCAGACCTAGCCTAGCATCTCCTCTCCTCTGTATTAGTCATGGCTAGCCTAGCCTAGTATCTCTCTCCTTTCGTCTGTAGGAGTCATTAACCTAGCCTAGCGTCTCCTCTCCTCTGTATTAGTCATGGCTAACTTAGCCTAGCATCTCCTCTCCTCTGTATAAGTCATGGCTAACCTAGCCTAGTATCTCTCTCATTTCGTCTGTAGGAGTCATTAACCTAGCCTAGCGTCTCCTCTGTATTAGTCATGGCTAACTTAGCCTAGCATCTCCTCTCCTCTGTAGGAGTAGTAGTGTCAGACCTAGCCTAGCGTCTCCTCTCCTCTGTAGTAGTGTCAGACCTAGCCTACCGTCTCCTCTGTAGTAGTAGTGTCAGACCTAGCCCAGCGTCTCCTCTCCTCTGTAGTAGTGTCAGACCTAGCCTAGCGTCTCCTCTCCTCTGTAGTAGTGTCAGACCTAGCCTAGCGTCTCCTCTGTAGGAGGAGTAGTGTCAGACCTAGCCTAGCGTCTCCTCTGTAGTAGTGTCAGACCTAGCCTAGCGTCTCCTCTGTAGTAGTAGTGTCAGACCTAGCCTAGCCTCTCCTCTGTAGGAGTAGTGTCAGACCTAGCCTAGCGTCTCCTCTGTAGTAGTAGTGTCAGACCTAGCCTCGCCTCTCCTCTGTAGGAGTAGTGTCAGACCTAGCCTAGCGTCTCCTCTGTAGTAGTAGTGTCAGACCTAACCTAGCGTCTCCTCTGTAGGAGTAGTAGTGTCAGACCTAGCCTAGCGTCTCCTCTGTAGGAGTAGTGTCAGACCTAGCCTAGCGTCTCCTCTGTAGGAGTAGTGTCAGACCTAGCCTAGCGTCTCCTCTGTAGTAGTAGTGTCAGACCTAGCCTAGCGTCTCCTCTGTAGTAGTAGTGTCAGACCTAGCCTAGCCTCTCCTCTGTAGTAGTAGTGTCAGACCTAGCCTAGCGTCTCCTCTGTAGGAGTAGTGTCAGACCTAACCTAGCGTCTCCTCTGTAGGAGTAGTAGTGTCAGATTGTGACAGTAGATTAGGAACACTAGAACGGTGTAAAGGACGACCAGCACACTGCTCTCAGATAATCCTGATAATCACAGATTAGACAACTGTTATTATGACACAGCAGCCACACCCCTCACCCCCTGCCATCACACCAGCTACTGTACACCTGTATAGGGCCATACATACTACACTGTTATAGCCTCACCCCCTGCCATCACACCAGCTACTGTACACCTGTATATGGCCATACATACTCCACTGTTATAGACACACCCCCTGCCATCACACCAGCTACTGTACACCTGTATAGGGCCATACATACTCCACTGTTATAGACACACCCCCTGACACCACACTAGCTACTGTACCCCTGTATATGGCCATACATACTACACTGTTATAGACACACCCCCTGACACCACACTAGCTACTGTACCCCTGTATAGGGCCATACATACTCCACTGTTATAGACACACCCCCTGACACCACACTAGCTACTGTACCCCTGTATATGGCCATACATACTCCACTGTTATAGACACACCCCCTGACACCACACTAGCTACTGTACCCCTGTATATGGCCATACATACTACACTGTTATAGACACACCCCCTGACACCACACTAGCTACTGTACCCCTGTATATGGCCATACATACTACACTGTTATAGACACACCCCCTGACACCACACTAGCTACTGTACCCCTGTATATGGCCATACATACTACACTGTTATAGACACACCCCCTGACACCACACTAGCTACTGTACCCCTGTATAGGGCCATACATACTCCACTGTTATAGACACACCCCCTGACACCACACTAGCTACTGTACCCCTGTATATGGCCATACATACTCCACTGTTATAGACACACCCCCTGACACCACACTAGCTACTGTACCCCTGTATATGGCCATACATACTACACTGTTATAGACACACCCCCTGACACCACACTAGCTACTGTACCCCTGTATATGGCCATACATACTACACTGTTATAGACACACCCCCTGACACCACACTAGCTACTGTACCCCTGTATATGGCCATACATACTACACTGTTATAGACACACCCCCTGACACCACACTAGCTACTGTACCCCTGTATATGGCCATACATACTCCACTGTTATAGACACACCCCCTGACACCACACTAGCTACTGTACCCCTGTATATGGCCATACATACTACACTGTTATAGACACACCCCCTGACACCACACTAGCTACTGTACCCCTGTATATGGCCATGCATACTACACTGTTATAGACACACCCCCTGACACCACACCAGCTACTGTACCCCTGTATATGGCCATACATACTACACTGTTATAACGTCACCCCCTGCCATCACACCAGCTACTGTACCCCTGTATATGGCCATACATACTACACTGTTATAACCTCACCCCCTGCCATCACACCAGCTACTGTACCCCTGTATATGGCCATACATACTACACTGTTATAGACACACCCCCTGACACCACACTAGCTACTGTACCCCTGTATATGGCCATACATACTACACTGTTATAGACACACCCCCTGACACCACACTAGCTACTGTACCCCTGTATATGGCCATACATACTCCACTGTTATAGACACACCCCCTGACACCACACTAGCTACTGTACCCCTGTATATGGCCATACATACTACACTGTTATAGACACACCCCCTGACACCACACTAGCTACTGTACCCCTGTATATGGCCATACATACTACACTGTTATAGACACACCCCCTGACACCACATTAGCTACTGTACCCCTGTATATGGCCATACATACTACACTGTTATAACCTCACCCCCTGACACCACACCAGCTACTGTACCCCTGTATATGGCCATACATACTACACTGTTATAACCTCACCCCCTGCCATCACACCAGCTACTGTACACCTGTATAGGGCCATACATACTACACTGTTATAGCCTCACCCCCTGCCATCACACTAGCTACTGTACCCCCGTATAGGGCCTTACATAGTTCACTGTTATAGACACACCCCCTGACACCACACTAGCTAGTTCAAGTTTATTATGTAAAACATCATTGCATAACAACATGAAATAAGATGCTGTTTACCTGATGAGGACCACTCTGAAGTAAACATGTACATGTACAGTGCCTTCAGATAGCATTCACAGCTCACATGTTATTGTGTTACAGCCTGAATTCAACATGGATTAAACAGATGTTTTTTCTCACATCTACACACAATACGCCACAATGATAACGTTTTTAGAAATGTTTGCTTATTTATTGAAAATTAAATAGAGAAATATCTAATTTACATACAGGACCAGTCAAAAGTTTGGACACGCCTCCTCATTCAAGGGTTTTTCTTTATTTGTATTATTTTCTACATTGTAGAATAATAGTGAAGACATCAACACTATGAAATAACACATATGGAATCATGTAGCAACCAAAAAAGTCTTAAACAAATCAAAATATATTTTGGATTTTTATATTCTACAAAGTAGCCACCCTTTGCCTTGACAGCTTTGCACACTCTTGGCATTCTCTCAACCAGCTTCACCTGGAATGCTTTTCCAAAAGTCTTGAAGGAGTTCGCACATATGCTGAGCACTTGTTAGCTGCTTTTCCTTCACTCTGCGGTCCGACTCATCCCAAATCATCTCAATTGGGTTGAGGTCAGGTAATTGTGGAGACCGGGTCATCTGATGCAGCACTCCATCACTCTAATTCTTGGTCCACTCTACACCAGCTGGAGGTGTTTTGGGTCATTGTCCTGTTGAAAAACAAATGATAGTCCCACTAAGTGCAAACCAGATGGAACGGCGTATCGGTGCAGAATCCTGTGGTAGCCATGCTGGTTAAGTGTTGCCATCTGTTTTGACCCTGTGTCGAATAGTACTAAGGCACTTCTTGAGATATTCCAGGACCTGGGAGTCAGATCGGGCCTCCTTAGAAGATTTGATGGGATTATAGAGGACAGCAGACACAATGCAGTTAATGCCACGTGGTAGGAGACATGGTCTCAGCCAAGTTCACAAACGCTCAACGCTGTCATCCTCAAAGTCCAGCAAACGCTTGTGAAGGATGCTGTGCATTATGCATGGCCACACACCCACCACATGAGGTTACTTTTATTTATTTTTATTTTACCTTTATTTAACAAGGCAAGTCAGTTAAGAACAAATTCTTATTTTCAATGACGGCCTAGGAACAGTGGGTTAACTGCCTTGTTCAGGGGCAGAACGACAGATTTGTACCTTGTCAGCTCGGGGGTTTGAACTCTCAACCTTCCGGTTACTAGTCCAACGCTCTAACCCTGCCGTCCCTTTCTATGCAAACTACAGCCTTGAAGACTGACTATTGAGTCTGGGATGTCTTCGTTTAACCAGGACTCGGCCACAGCAACAATGGCAGTCTCGTTAGTCACAGTGGTAAAAGCTCCTCTACCTTGTGTCTTAAGGATCTCATGTTACACAAGAGAAAGTTGGGAAGCGTAGTCTCTACAGACAATTTGATGGGGCATCTGTGTGTTCCACACCAGAGTGCACGGTAGACCAGATTCTGAAGTCAACAGGACTATGAGGCTTGTGCTGCTTTGCGGGGTCACGAGTCAGGACAGGTATTCTAAGCACTGTCCCAAAAGGCCAGACTGTGCAAGAGTCCATTTAAGATTCCCCAAAGATCTGATGTTAGTTTTTGCATTGCTCAAACTAAAAATAATATTTTTTAGTGAGCATGAAATCTATACAGCAATATGATACTTGATAATGATACTTGATAATGATACTTGATAATGATAATACACACAGGAAATGCAAGTATTCACGGAATATCAAATAATTATTAAACAGGTAACACTTATAAACTCAGCAAAAAAAGAAACATCCTCTCACTGTCATGTTCAGCAAACTTAACGTGTAAATATTTTATATGAACCAAAGATTCAACAACTTGGACATAAACTGAACAAGTTCCACAGACATGTGACTAACAGAAATGGAATAATGTGTCCCTGAACAAAGGGGTAAAAAAAAAAAAGTTAAAAAAAAAATACTAATTGATTACTTAAAAATCATACAATGTGATTTTCTGGATTTTTGTTTTAGATTCCGTCTCTCACAGTTGAAGTGTACCTATGATAAAAATGACAGACCTCTACATGCTTTGTAAGTAGGAAAACCTGCAAAATCGGCAGTGCATCAAATACTTGTTCTCCCCACTGTGCATGATTTTTTGTTAACTAGTAAATATTAGCCTACAGCAAAGTGTGTTTAAATCATTTCTAACTTGATAACAATTTCTGCTTGTTAGTTTTTGCTACCATGTGGGTTTTAGCTTGCTCGAGCCTGCTAACTGAGGAGTGTTAATTCACCTGTTTCCATACATGTTTAATTTTAAAACATTTATCTTACAAAGGAGTTGTTTAATCTAACTGCTTAACAATTTATCTGTACATGGAATTGTATTTGGGTTTCTTTTCCTCATTTTTTTCTATAACGGGCATTATCTGATGTGTGGAGACATTTCACTGCAGCTAATATAGAAGAAAAAGCTGTGTACATTTACAAATACTGTGCCAAAGCATATGTGAAGAATGCAACAAAAATGCAGAATCATCTGGCCAAGTGCATAAAGTTCCCTCAGCGCTCACAACAAGCCACCTCTGACAAAGTCCCTCTACTTCGAGGTGAAAATGATGAATCAGAAACCTTATCGATAGACAGAATAAGAGCTACTCTTCGATACTAATTACTAGTCTGCAGCCTGAAAGTATGTACCCGTGAATGCGAGGACCGACAACCTCCGAAACACCTATTCTATAACAACATTTCTAAATGTGACTCTGAACTAACCATTCTAACTACGGCAGAGAGAGAGAGGACGGACAAACTCTCCAACAGAGATCCCGACGACACACTGAGCGTAAATATATATATTGATGGCAATTATTCCCGAATGAGTGAGCGTTCATGTGCAAAGGATTAGCATTTCAACTGTTATAATTATCAACTCTGTAGTGTCTTATCTTTCGAGCCCTTCTCAGTCCCTTTGTCTACCAAGCCGCGATACCGGTTTATCCCACTAGGGCACATCCCCTATCATTTCTGTGTAACCATATCTACCTTGTTTGTTTGTATGTGCATTTCTGTGATTAGTTAGTTAGTTAGTTAATAAATACATTATTGAGACAATTGATGTATGGATGATTCTTAGTGAAGACTGTGTTCGTGCAGATAACCAACAATTTACGACGTCTGGAATGAGACTAACGTGAGGTTAAGAATAATTGGTCTCTACTCAAACCGTAGCCCTCTCGTGGTAATCGAGGTAAGCTGGTCTGATAGGAAATTATTAGGTGGGGGTTATATTCGGAACAGTAGAAAAGGGCTGTCCCCTGAGCCAGATCCTGTCTGTGCTACTGGGGGCGGGCCAATGACTTAATTAGACTTTAAAGGGAATACAATTCTCTTTCATTAACAGGGTTAACATCACCTTACATCATTTCACAAATGGTTTCATCCTTACTCATTCATTTTATACAATAATTAGATGCAAGTCTCGTAACAGAGGATCCTGTATAAACAGAGTTATGGTAATGTGGCTGTATTGTCTTTCATGAGGTCACAATATTGTACCAAACTGACCGGTTGTAGCTGGATTCTCCACCAACCGTTTACACATTCTCCCAAACAAGGATATTGTTCAGTTCTCAAGTTCTGTGATATGGAAGAAATTCATTTGTTCTCTCTATGGGTCTCTTTCTGCATATACTGGTGGAGAGAGTCTCCTCCAGGAATTTACAACCTGAGATAAGAGAAGCCTGGGTGTAGGCGGGCCACGTCATGACAAATGTCTGGCTCAAGGTGTGTTTTGCAACTGGTTCACCTCTGATGCTCACAGACGATGTGTATTGGAAGAGATTTCTGAATGTTTTTCACCCAGCATGCACCCCTCCAACCAGAAATGTGTCATCTACTCATTTGCTGGATGCAGAGTTCAACAGAGTTCAAGTGAAGGTCAAGCAAATCATAGAGAAAGCAGACTGTATTGCAATCATCTCTGATGGGTGGTTGAATGTTCGTGGGCAAGGAATAATTAACTACATCATCTCCACCCCTCAACCAGTATTCTACAAGATCACAAACACAAGGGACAACAGACACACCAGACTCTACATTGCAGATGAGCTGAAGGCCGTCATCAATGACTTTGGACCACAGAAGATATTTGCACTGGTGACAGACAATGCTGGGAACATGAAGGCTGCTTGGTCTAAAGTGAAGGAGTCCTACCCTCACATCAAACCCATTGGCTGTGCTGCTCATGCATTGAAGCTGCTCCTCAAGGACATCATGGCACTGAAAACAATGAATATACTCTACAAGAGAGCCAAGGAAATGGTTAGGTAAGTGAAGGCTCATCAAGTTATAGCAGCAATCTACCTCACCAAGCAAAGTGAGAAGAATAAGAGCACCACATTGAAGCTGCCCAGCAACACCCGTTGGGGTGGTGTTGTCATCATGTTTGTCATCATGTTTGTCATCATGTTTGTCATCATGTTTGACAGAGGAAGAAGTCTCTCCAAGAAATGGCAATATCACAGCCTGCCGATATGGACAGACCCATCAAGAGGATCCTCCTGGATGATGTAGTTTGGGAGAGAGTGGTAAGCAGCCTGAAACCTATAGCAGTAGCCATTGGACGGATTGAGGGAGACAATGCCATCCTGTCTGATGTTCAGACTCTGCTTGCAGATGTCAGAGAATAAATCCGTACTGCCCTGCCCACTTCACTGTTGCTCCAAGCAGAGGAAACTGCAGTTCTGAAATACACCAAAAAGTGTGAAGACTTCTACCTGAAGCCCAAACACCCTGCAGCGTACATGTTGGACCCCAAGTATGCTGGCAAGAGCATCCTGTCTGGTGCAGAGATCAACAAGGCCTATGGTGTCATCACTACCGTGTCTCGCCACCTTGGCCTGGATGAAGGCAAGGTTCTTGGCAGTCTTACGGAGTACACTTCCAAGCAAGGGCCTTGGGATGGAGATGCAATATGGTAGTCGTGACAACATATCTCACCAGCCACCTGGTGGAAAGGACTTTGTGGATCTGAGGCTCTTTCCACTGTTGCCTCCATCATCCTCCAAATCCCACAAACATCAGCCGCCTCAGAATGCAACTGGTCCTTGTTTGGGAACACACACACACACACACACACACACACACACACACACACACACACACACAAAACAGGCTGACCAATACAAGGGTTGAAAAATTGGTGGCCATCCGGGCAAATTTGAGGCTTTTTGAGCCTGACATCAAGCCATCCTCAACTAGGTTGGAAAGTGACAGTGAAGATGAGGCCTCAGAGTCTGATGTTCAAGAGGTGGACATTGAGGAGGTCAAGGGAGAAGACATGGAAGCCTGAGAGGAAGACAACTAAAGCTTTAGTTTCTAGACTATCATTTTATAGATGTATGTTGAAAACATTTTTGGGAGATGCGATGGATCATTGGGGGTCATTCAGTATTGCCTTTCTGTTGTTGTTCAGTGAAATCATCCCATTTGAAGAGTCAACTCATTTCATTAAAGTTCAATTGGTAACAAAATTGTTTAAAAAAATGTCAATTGGAAGGATTTAATCATTTGATTTATGTCTACGTATGATGAGGTAAAAGGTTTCTGTCTCCATATGATATGGTAAATATAACCAATACAAAAAACATCTACATTTAAATGGTATTAATATCAATTCCCATATATTCCGTTAATTCCCACGGAAAGTTTCCACCTCTGAATATTCCCCAAAATATGCAATCCTACATACTACACTGTTATAGCCACACCCCCTGACAGCACACCAGCTACTGTACACCTGTATAGGGCCATACATACTACACTGTTATAGCCACACCCCCTTCCACCACACTAGCCCTCATAGAAATAAAATGACTAGAATGGTGTCACGTTCTGACCATAGTTCTGTTATTTTATTATTTGTTTTAGTATGGTCAGGGCGTGAGTTGGGGTGGGCAGTCTATGTTTGATTTTCTATGTTTGTTTTTCTATGTTGGTTTTTGGGTTCGGCCTAGTATGGTTCTCAATCAGAGGCGGGTGTCATTGGTTGTCTCTGATTGAGAATCATACTTAGGTAGCCTGGGTTTCACTTTTGGTTTGTGGGTGTTTGTTTCCGTGTGAGTGTTTGGGCCACACTGTACTGTTTGGGTTTTGGTTTGTGGGTGTTTGTTTCCGTGTGAGGGTTTGGGCCACACTGTACTGTTTGGGTTTTGGTTTGTGGGTGTTTGTTTCCGTGTGAGGGTTTGGGCCACACTGTACTGTTTGGGTTTTGGTTTGTGGGTGTTTGTTTCCGTGTGAGGGTTTGGGCCACACTGTACTGTTTGGGTTTTGGTTTGTGGGTGTTTGTTTCCGTGTGAGTGTTTGGGCCACACGGTACTGTTTGGGTTTTGGTTTGTGGGTGTTTGTTTCCGTGTGAGGGTTTGGGCCACACTGTACTGTTTCAGTTTTGTTAATTCACATCATCGTTTATTGTTTTGATTCAGTGTTCAGTGCTTTCTTGAATTAAAATCATCATGAACACTTTACCACGCTGCGCTTTGGTCCGATCCGTACTCCTCCTCAGACGAAGAGGAGGAAATCCGTTACAAATGGACATCTATGCTCTGCCCATTTTAGATTTAGTTCAACTGTAGATATAGAAATCTGTTCTAGGAATTATTTTTCTGCGGCTTTAGAAATTCTCTGATGGGAGAGAGCAGAATCTTCTATTGACAACGGAGGGCTGTGAGAGAAAGCAAAAGCCAACCCTGATGGAATGGATGGGAGAATTACTGTCATTGTTCCATTGCATTGTGATCAGAGATTGAGGTGTGTTCACAACAACATACAGGGAGCTTAAGCAGTAGGTATTAAACCTATATTTAGGGCCGTGACTCTCTATATCTCGTCCTCTCTCATCCCTGCCATCTCTCTCTCTCATCCCTGCCATCTCTCTCTCTCATCCCTGCCATCTCTTTCTCTCATCCCTGCCATCTCTCTCTCTCATCCCTGCCATCTCTCTCTCTCATCCCTGCCATCTCTCTCTCTCATCCCTGCCATCTCTCTCTCAATTCAACTCAAAGGGGCGTTATTGGCATGGGAAATATATGTTTACATTGCCAAAGCAAGTGAAATGAACAATTAACAAAAGTGAGAATCAACAAATGTAACAACATCAACAAAACACTATTAGAAATTAACTCTCTCTCTCTCATCCCTGTCCCCCCCTCTCTATCTTTCTCTCCATTTGTCTCTCCCTTTATCTTTCTCTCTGTCTCTCTCTCTCCATCTCTGTCTCTGTCTCTCTGTCTCTGTCCTCTCTCACTCATCCCTGCCCCCCCTCTCTCCCTCTCACCCCCCCTCTCTCTCTCATCCCCCCTCTCTCTCTCTCATCCCCCTCTCTCTCTCTCATCCCCCCTCTCTCTCTCTCATCCCCCCTCTCTCTGTCTCATCCCCCCTCCCTCCCTCTCATCCCTGTCCCCCCCTCTCTATCTTTCTCTCCCTCTGTCTCGCGCTCTCCCTTTCTCTTTCTCTCTGTCTCTCTCTCTCCATCTCTGTCTCTCTGTCTCTGTCCTCTCTCGCTCATCCCTGCCCCCCTCTCTCCCTCTCATCCCTGCCCCCCATGCTTGTGATTTCTTGCCATTGAGTTTCATTCCAATCAAGTCCTCCTAAATCCCACCCTCCATGACTGTGTGCTTTCTCTCCTCCTCCAGGTCCAAATGAGTTCGATTCCTTTGTTTGTGTGCTTTCTCTCCTCCAGGTCCAAATGAGTTGGATTCCTTTGTTTGTGTGCTTTCTCTCCTCCAGGTCCAAATGAGTTTGATTCCTTTGTTTGTGTGCTTTCTCTCCTCCAGGTCCAAATGAGTTCGATTCCTTTGTTTGTGTGCTTTCTCTCCTCCAGGTCCAAATGAGTTGGATTCCTTTGTTTGTGTGCTTTCTCTCCTCCAGGTCCAAATGAGTTGGATTCCTTTGTTTGTGTGCTTTCTCTGCTCCAGGTCCAAATGAGTTGGATTCCTTTGTTTGTGTGCTTCGTAAGCATTGTGGTATCTATGTTTCCAATCCTATACACACATCCCCAGCAGATCTGTCAACGGACACATTTCACTGTCTGATACAATCAACATCAATTTGGGGGGATTTGGAGGAAATTGTCACACCCTGATCCTTTTCACCTGTCTTGTGCTTGTCTCCACCCCTCTCCAGGTGTCTCCCATCTTCCCCATCATCCCCTGTGTATTTATACCTGTGTTTTCTGTTTGTCTGTTGCCAGTTTGTCTTGTCTCGTCAAGCCTACCAGCCTTTTCCCCCTGCTTCTGGTTTTCTCTGTAGTCCCTGTTTTCTAGTTTTCCCGGTTTTTACCATTCTGCCTGCCCTGAGCCTGCCTGCCTGCCGTTCTGTACCTTGTGACACTGCCCTGGATTCCTGACCTCTGCCTGGCCTGAGCCTGCCTGCCGTTCTGTACCTTGGATTCCTGACCTCTGCCTGCCCTGAGCCTGCCTGCCGTTCTGTACCTTGTGACACTGCCCTGGATTCCTGACTTCTGCCTGCCCTGAGCCTGCCTGCCGTTCTGTACCTTGTGACACTGCCCTGGATTCCTGACCTCTGCCTGCCCTGAGCCTGCCTGCCGTTCTGTACTTTGTGACACTGCCCTGGATTCCTGACCTCTGCCTGCCCTGAGCCTGCCTGCCGTTCTGTACCTTGTGACACTACCCTGGATTCCTGACCTCTGCCTGCCCTTGACTTGTCGTTTGTCTGCCTCCTGTTTTCGTAATAAAGTTTTGTTACTTTGAACTGTCTGTACCTGGGTCTTATCCTGAGGTCTGATAAGAAGTAGTCCGTTCAACTTGATTGATAAGCAGCATCTGTTTATTTATTCACTACTTTCAGCCATCCAAGCTGTAAACCTAACTGTTAACTATGGATCACCTGTAGGGGCCAAATAAGGTGTTGCTGAAACAACCAATCACAACCCCAGACTGGCCCGGATACCCTCCATTAACCTTGACTCCTGGCTGCCTGCTTCCCTGACTGGCTGAACAGGTAATGCTAGAGGGTTAGCTGTGTGTGTGTTCAGGCAATAACTGGAGGGTTAGCTGTGTGTGTGTGTGTGTGTGTGTGTGTGTGTGTGTGTTTTTTTTCAGGTAATGACTGGAGGGTTAGCTGTGTGCTGTTTTTCCAGCTGGCGGATTGTCAGTCAGAACTCCATGTTCCTTTGGACCAGCCTTTGGACCTATACAACACAGCACACATTGACAACACTTCATTCCGGATCATTACCATGCTAAATGAAGCAAATGCTTAAATACACTGTCTACGGTGTAGCTGCATGCTCTGCCTGAGTTTTGTAACCATACTGTAGGCTACTGTGGCCGACCAGTCCTACTGCATCAGAGATCTTACGCCCAACCACACAAAGCTATAAATGCCCTCTGGACTCAATTGTGTGTGTGTGTGTGTGTGTGTGTGTGTGTGTGTGTGTGTGTGTGTGTGTGTGTGTGTGTGTGTGTGTGTGTGTGTGTGTGTGTTTGTGTGTTTGTGTGTGTGTGTGTGTGTGTGTGTGTGTGTGTGTGTGTGTCCCCTGACATCTTGCCCCGGGCCAGAAGTGGGGTGATCAGAGTCAAACATGTTTAGTCATTGAGTTTAATGTATTATCATACTTTTACAGCATCTGATAGGAAGCCAAACGCAATTAGAGCCACACATCCATGATAGGCTTGGTGTTTTGTGTGTGAGTAAAAGACTAATGTACATACTGGGGGAAAATCACCACTCTATTCCCACAATTAGAACCTAACCTTACAACTCACCGTTTATGACTGAATCTTGAGTGGTAGCCTGCTGAATTATTGAATGGTTGTCAATTGTATTTGGGCTCCTGAGTGGGGCAGTGGTCCAAGGCACTGCATCTCAGTGCTAGAGGTGTCACTACAGACCCTGGTTTGATTCCAGGCTGTATCACCACCGGCTGTGATTCGGAGTCCCATAGGGCAGACGCACAATTGGCCCAGTGCTCATTGTGCAAATTTGTTTGTTTTCAATAAACATTGGACACTAAATATAGCATGCATGTTGTCAACAATCTAAGCCAACCCGTCTGTTTTGACCCATAGTTGCGCAGGCATCAGTTTTGTTGTTAACAACACAATTGGCCCAGCATCGTCCGGTTTAGGGTTTGGCCGGGGGAAGGCTGTCATTGTTAGTACGAATTTGTACTTAACTGACTTGCCTAGTTAAATAAAGGTTAAATAAATCAAATATAAGTTAGCGAATACAAAGGACTGTGACGTCAGGTACTGTGAATGTTGAAATACAATAGAAATACATGTCATAAGTCCTATGTAATGTCGAAGTATTTTCCTGGGATCATGTTTTGCGGTTGTTGATACAATTGTATTGTGTCAGGCTGTTACACAAAATCCTAGAACTACAGGTCCCGTCAAACCTGTTAGCATACACTTCCGGCTCCTCAACTGTTGGCCACCTGTTCCCGTTAGAGCATTCTGATTGGTTTCGGTGGGCTCACGCGAGGGCGTCACACAGAACGCTACGACATCGGCGAGTAAAGTCAAGTCAGCCTTCAGAGGTTCAGAATCCCGTAGAGAACCGTGGAACAAATTGTCCGAGTCGTGGCTACTCTTTCTTTTTGGGGGAACAACCTAGGGACAAAAGGACAGCGTCTCCGTGCTTCTCGACAAGGTACATTTAGTGGTTGTCATGACATTTGGTCGGGTATTTCAGTTGTTTAGCTAGATTTACAGTAACGTCTTTTTGGAATAACAGTAGCCTAGCTACCCAGGTTTCCTCTGCATCCAGTGACGCACTGCACAGCTAGCTTGAGCTGGCACCACATCCCCCGTCGGTGAGCTGCTAGTGGTAGCTACTAGCCATTGCCTGGGCTAGATTGAGCCAGTTGTTGGAAAAAGACAACGTGTGGTTGTTTTTCGAAAAGGTATGTAGCTAACTACTGTAACGTAGTTAACGCTAGATAGGTAACGCTAGTGGAACCACATCTGTCAACAAAGTGTTGTCCTGGTTCCTTCAAAGGCGACGCTTCGTTCAGAAATGTCAGTGCAGCGAAGGGTAGTTCAACACTATCTGTACATCATATCTCATATTTTGTAGGCGCTGTGGTCGATAACATTGTTGTAAATTAGAAACCTCGTCTGTTTTTTTGTCTTCCAATTATTGTGTAAAGATGGATTTAAATGTTGATATGATGATTTTTTAAATGCCAGAGATGTGTAGTTTGGGATTGTTTCTTTGTCTCGCAGCGCTACACCAGTGGTGTACTAGCGAGCTGGCTGGATCAGGCTAAGCCCGTGGTCAAATGTTTATGCTACTTTCTAGTAGCTAACCTTATTGCTTTATTTTAGCGTCTTAGCCAACCTTAAATTATAGCTTAGTTTCTTAACAGGCAGCAATTTTAAAATATGACTAGGTTGCTCACTATCCTCAAGTGAATGTGTTTTTAACGGTCTCACATAGCACTCCTTTGTTTGCTTCAATAGCATTGATAAGGTGGGGATAAAATTAGATAAGGCTGACTGACAGCTGTGGTATATCAGACCATATACCACGGGTATGACAAAACATTTATATTTACTCCTAATTACGTTGATAACCAGTTTATAATAGCAATAACGCAGATCTGGGTTTTTAACGTGTTTTTATTTGACCTTTATTTAACTAGGTAAGTCAGTTAGGAACAAATTCTTATTTACAATGAAACCCACTGGAGGTCTGTGGGTGGCTATCGCATTCAAACGGCATCCATCGCGCTCTCCCAGAATTTTGCGTTCAGCCAATCGGGTTGCAGGTTAGGTGTGAAAAACAGATTGCTAAGGCATTTAAAAAATGTAAATGTTAAATTGAACCTTTATTTAATTAGACAAGTGAGTTAAAAACAAATTGTTATTTACAATGACGGCCTACCTTGGCCAAACCCGGACGACGCTGGGCCAATTGTGCGCATCCCTATGGGACTCTCAATCACGGCCGGATGTGATTCAGCCTGGATTCAAACTAGGGACTGCAGTAAGGCCTCTTGTACTGAGATGCAGAAGGCATAAAAGAAAGAACCCCTGGTCTGATTGTTTCAAAATAAAAGTTGTGCTCACTAAACATAGTTTTAAATGACATGTATTGGATTTTTTGTCATGAACTTGTTTACAGAACATTATTCAGTTTTAATAAAAAAATATTAAACATTTATGAAGTGAAATTATAAAGTTAAAACGAGATTTACAGTAGAATTCACCCTATATGTTTTTTTTTTTGTTGGGGGGGGGGGGACCTCGACTTTAAATCCACTGGTTTAGGCTTGTGACTTTACATGTCAGAATAGCATTAGCAGGAAGAGTCGGGTCTGTGTATGGTCAGGTACTGTCCTGGTAACCACCCTCAGGCTGTTTTTGGATTACGGTACAGAGCTCGCTATTTGTTTGACAGGGGGCGGGGTTAGTTTTGTGGTTGACGGGTCAGTCGTTGCCATGTCAACCGGCTAGGCATATACTTAACCTTATTAGCTAGGAACCTCAGAGGATCTCTAATCATTATTTACATATTTTTAAACAGACGCAATCTCTGCTGATGAGCTGTCAGTACTACACTGTAGTCCACTATCTAAACAAGCTATAATATTTCATTGTTGATTGGGGTAACTTTAATTAGTCCACACAGTAACTAGCTCCATCTCATTGTATTCACAAGAGACTTGGAATAAGACTGTAGTCAGTGTGCAGGGTGTTCAGTGTAAAGCTGTAGCCTGACTAACACCAGCATCCGTCATCCTTCCGAATGTTGGCTCCAGTAAATCATCTCCGGCGTGGGCTGTAGCCTGTGTTGGAACTGATAAAAGCTTGTCTTTGCTGAGAGGAGAGAAGACCGAGGAACACACAGCTGCTTAGTGACGTCTTATTGATGTAGAGGAGATAATAAACGGACAAAACGGAGCTGTTTTTTTAAATATGCACGGCAATATTTCTCCATCACCAAGTCCCCCCGGTCAGGGTAATGCGTATCTCCTCTGCTTGGTGGTTAGTAAGCTGGAGACGGATATGAGTCATCATCTAGGTTCCTAAACCTGCTTTTGTCACGGCTACCACCACCACGGTGTTCAATCATAATCACTCAACTAAAACCTTTTTATTTACCCTGATTTGATGTTCGGTCCTGTTCTAACTCCGATGTTTATGAAGCTAACGAGTTATGCAGTTAGTAAGTAGGGAAGGAGATCAATGGGGTGACTTGTTGTTTTTGATCGACAACCAGAACTTCTAGTTCAGAAAGACTTTTTGAGGGCTACTTAGCCTAAGGGTCTGTGTGAGCTGTGTCAGGTGTATGTGTTTTGTAAGCTTTCTGGTTAAATGGGCTAGTCGGACATGGCCAGCAGAAGCTATAGCAAACAGACAGCAGTAGACTCCAGAGATGGTGTGGTCTGTCCATGTGGCACCACTGTTCCCAATTTAATGCACATAGAAGACCTGACACATGGACAGGAAACTGAATCGCTCTACAACTACCATTAGCTAGTCAGCCTATACCTGATAGTGACAGAATAAATGACTTAGACTCTCCCAAATGACACCCCATTCTCCCAATGCTCTAGTTTTGACCAGATCTCTATGTAGGGTATAGACTGCCATATCAAATCACATTTTATTGGTCACATACACATGTTTAGCAGATGTTATTGCGAGTGTCGCGAAATGCTTCTGTTCCTCACTCCAACAGTGCAGTAATATCTAACAATTCACAACAATACACACAAATCTAAAGTAAAATGATGTAATTAAGAAATATATAAATATTAGAACGAGCAATATCAGAGTGGCATAGACTAAAATACAGTATATGCATGAGATGAGTTAAGCAAAAATATGTAAACATTATTAAAGTGACTAGTGTTCCATTATTAAAGTGGACCGTGATTTCAAGTCTATAGGGAACGCAGACCAGAGATGTGGCTCAACAGACATTTGAACAGGAATGCAGCTAGTCACACTCTGTTTGGATTGTGAGATGTACCGAGTCTGGCCTGTGTGTTAGTACTGAGGATCACTCATTGGCAGTGAGTCATTAGCGAGATACTACTGTCTGTAGACTCCAATCAATGCCACGTAGACGGCAAAGAGTTATGGGCATGTCCCAAATGGTGCCCTATTCTCGATATAATGCACTACTTTAGACCAGAGCCCTATTCCCTATATAGTGCACTACTTTAGACCAGAGCCCTATTCTCTATATAGTGCACTACTTTAGACCAGAGCCCTATTCTCTATATAGTGCACTACTTTAGACCAGATCCCTATTCTCTATATAATGCACTACTTTAGACCAGAGCCCTATTCTCTATATAGTGCACTACTTTAGACCAGAGCCCTATTCTCTATATAATGCACTACTTTAGACCAGAGCCCTATTCTCTATATAGTGCACTACTTTAGACCAGAGCCATATTCTCTATATAGTGCACTACTTTAGACCAGATCCCTATTCCCTATATAGTGCACTACTTTAGACCAGAGCCCTATTCCCTATATAGTGCACTTGTTTAGACCAGAGCCTTATTCCCTATATAGTGCACTACTTTAGACCAGAGCCCTCTGGGAATAGGGTGCCATTTGGAAGAGGTATTTCTCCTGTCACTATCTGGTATAGGTAGACTGGCTGTGGTAGTGGTCTTCTATCTGGTATAGGTAGACTGGCTGTGGTAGTGGTCTTCTATCTGGTATAGGTAGGCTGGCTGTGGTAGTGGTCTTCTATCTGGTATAGGTAGGCTGGCTGTGGTAGTGGTCTTCTATCTGGTATAGGTAGACTGGCTGTGGTAGTGGTCTTCTATCTGGTATAGGTAGGCTGGCTGTGGTAGTTGTAGGGTGATTCAGTTCACTGGCCACGTGTCAGGTCTTCTATCTGGTATAGGTAGACTGGCTGTGGTAGTGGTCTTCTATCTGGTATAGGTAGGCTGGCTGTGGTAGTGGTCTTCTATCTGGTATAGGTAGGCTGGCTGTGGTAGTGGTCTTCTATCTGGTATAGGTAGACTGGCTGTGGTAGTGGTCTTCTATCTGGTATAGGTAGGCTGGCTGTGGTAGTTGTAGGGTGATTCAGTTCACTGGCCACGTGTCAGGTCTTCTATCTGGTATAGGTAGACTGGCTGTGGTAGTGGTCTTCTATCTGGTATAGGTAGACTGGCTGTGGTAGTGGTCTTCTATCTGGTATAGGTAGGCTGGCTGTGGTAGTGGTCTTCTATCTGGTATAGGTAGGCTGGCTGTGGTCTTCTATCTGGTATAGGTAGGCTGGCTCTGGTATTCTATCTGGTATAGGTCGGCTGGCTGTGGTCTTCTATCTGGTATAGGTAGACTGGCTGTGGTAGTGGTGTTCTATCTGGTATAGGTAGGCTGGCTGTGGTAGTGGTCTTCTATCTGGTATAGGTAGGCTGGCTGTGGTCTTCTATCTGTTATAGGTAGGCTGGCTGTGGTCTTCTATCTGGTATAGGTAGGCTGGCTGTGGTCTTCTATCTGGTATAGGTAGGCTGGCTGTGGTCTTCTATCTGGTATAGGTAGACTGGCTGTGGTAGTGGACTTCTATCTGGTATAGGTAGGCTGGCTGTGGTAGTTGTAGGGTGATTCAGTTCACTGGCCACGTGTCAGGTCTTCTATCTGGTATAGGTAGACTGGCTGTGGTAGTGGTCTTCTATCTAGTATAGGTAGACTGGCTGTGGTAGTGGTCTTCTATCTGGTATAGGTAGACTGGCTGTGGTAGTGGTCTTCTATCTGGTATAGGTAGACTGGCTGTGGTAGTTGTAGGGTGGTTCAGTTCACTGACCACGTGTCAGGTCTTCTATCTGGTATAGGTAGACTGGCTGTGGTAGTGGTCTTCTATCTGGTATAGGTAGACTGGCTGTGGTAGTGGTCTTCTATCTGGTATAGGTAGACTGGCTGTGGTAGTGGTCTTCTATCTGGTATAGGTAGGCTGGCCGTGGTAGTTGTAGGGTGGTTCAGTTCACTGACCACGTGTCAGGTCTTCTATCTGGTATAGGTAGACTGGCTGTGGTAGTGGTCTTCTATCTGGTATAGGTAGGCTGGCTGTGGTAGTGGTCTTCTATCTGGTATAGGTAGGCTGGCTGTGGTAGTGGTCTTCTATCTGGTATAGGTAGACTGGCTGTGGTAGTGGTGTTCTATCTGGTATAGGTAGACTGGCTGTGGTAGTGGTCTTCTATCTGGTATAGGTAGACTGGCTGTGGTAGTGGTCTTCTATCTGGTATAGGTAGACTGGCTGTGGTAGTGGTCTTCTATCTGGTATAGGTAGACTGGCTGTGGTAGTTGTAGGGTGATTCAGTTCACTGACCACGTGTCAGGTCTTCTATCTGGTATAGGTAGACTGGCTGTGGTAGTGGTGTTCTATCTGGTATAGGTAGACTGGCTGTGGTAGTGGTCTTCTATCTGGTATAGGTAGACTGGCTGTGGTAGTGGTCTTCTATCTGGTATAGGTAGACTGGCTGTGGTAGTGGTCTTCTATCTGGTATAGGTAGACTGGCTGTGGTAGTTGTAGGGTGATTCAGTTCACTGACCACGTGTCAGGTCTTCTATGTGGCTTTTTCATTATGACAGTTCCTCTCCTGCCCATTTTGTTGGATTGGGGCTTTCAGGTAGACTCTGTGTTGGAGCTTGGTTAAACAGGCAGTGTTGAGCAAGCAGCGCCTATCCAATGTCTCAGGTCCAAACCAATGGAGCATTTGACAAACTGCCAGTTCTGTTCTGGCTTGTGGTGTGAAGGACAAGTTAATGTCACAGCTTGTTCTCTCCGCTTGTGACCCCTCTCTCTCTCTCTCTCTCGGTCCCCATGTGATCCAGCGCGGCAGATTCCACTCCTGACAGTTCTTATGATTGAAAGAGACAAAGCACCCAGTGTTGTGGAACTTGACACAAAAGACACACGCGTGCACCAATCAGAGTTGGTGAGATGTGGAACACACCCAGAGACGGCTCCATTACCAGTGTTTTGTTAAGACGAGCCTCATTCTTTCTCTGCTGTGTTTTGGTTGGGCTAGTTTCTTGTTGTGAGTCTCGGTGCTGAATGGATCACTGTGTTGGTTTGTATTATATACCCAGTTACAGAGGGAAGTTGGAGGCAGGAACAGAGAAGGCTAGATACGACCTGGGCTGGTGGTCACGTTGTCAAACTAAGGCCTTGATGAAAATACAGGGTGAAGGTGAACTTTAGGCTACTTTAGTGAATTTGTAAAGCATGCAAGACAAGACATTGAGATGCAGATTACCAAAACATATGAGCACGCTTCTCTCTCTCTCTTTCTCTCTTTCTCTCCTGCTGGCCTGCCTGCTCTGTCTGTCTCTCTCGCTCTCCCTCCTGCTGGCCTGCCTGCTTACCTCGCTCTCTCTCCCTCCTGCTGGCCTGCCTGTTCTCAATTCAATTTAAGGGCTTTATTGGCATGGAATAAAATGTTAACATTGCCAAAGCAAGTGAAGTACATAATAAACAAATGTGAAATAAACAATACAAATGAACAGGAAGCATTACACTCTCTCTCTCCCTCCTGCTGGCCTGCCTGCTTACCTCGCTCTCTCTCCCTCCTGCTGGACTGCCTGCTTACCTCGCTCTCTCTCCCTCCTGCTGGCCTGCCTGTTCTCAATTCAATTTAAGGGCTTTATTGGCATGGAATAAAATGTTAACATTGCCAAAGCAAGTGAAGTACATAATAAACAAATGTGAAATAAACAATACAAATGAACAGGAAGCATTACACTCTCTCTCTCCCTGCTGCTCTCCTGCTTGATCTGTCTCTTGGCTAATGATGAAAATGTGTTCAGTCTTTGGTCTGTTGCATGTAGAATATCCTAGCCTATTCATGTAGAATATCCTAGCCTATTCATGTAG
Source organism: Oncorhynchus mykiss (assembly GCF_057628025.1). Taxonomy (NCBI): domain Eukaryota; kingdom Metazoa; phylum Chordata; class Actinopteri; order Salmoniformes; family Salmonidae; genus Oncorhynchus; species Oncorhynchus mykiss. The sequence continues at coordinate 579,926 of NC_143042.1, read as the reverse complement.
AATATCCTAGCCTCTTCATGGAGAATATCCTAGCCTATTCGTGTGGAATATATCCTAGCCTCTTCATGGAGAATATCCTAGCCTATTCGTGTGGAATATATCCTAGCCTATTCATGTAGAATATCCTAGCCTCTTCATGGAGAATATCCTAGCCTATTCGTGTGGAATATATCCTAGCCTCTTCATGGAGAATATCCTAGCCTATTCGTGTGGAATATATCCTAGCCTATGCGTGTGGAATATATTTGTGTGGAATATATCCTAGCCTATTCGTGTGGAATATATCCCAGCCTAGTCATGTAGAATATATCCTAGCCTAGTCATGTAGAATATATCCTAGCCTAGTCATGTAGAATATATCCTAGCCTAGTCATGTAGAATATATCCTAGCCTAGTCATGTAGAATATATCCTAGCCTAGTCATGTGGAATATATCCTAGCCTAGTCATGTAGAATATATCCTAGCCTAGTCATGTGGAATATATCCTAGCCTAGTCATGTAGAATATATCCTAGCCTAGTCATGTAGAATATATCCTAGCCTAGTCATGTAGAATATATCCTAGCCTAGTCATGTAGAATATATCCTAGCCTAGTCATGTAGAATATATCCTAGCCTAGTCATGTAGAATATATCCTAGCCTAGTCATGTGGAATATATCCTAGCCTAGTCATGTGGAATATATCCTAGCCTATTCGTGTGGAATATATCCTAGCCTAGTCATGTAGAATATATCCCAGCCTAGTCATGTAGAATATATCCTAGCCTAGTCATGTGGAATATATCCTAGCCTAGTCATGTGGAATATATCCTAGCCTATTCGTGTAGAATATATCCTAGCCTCTTCATGGAGAATATCCTAGCCTATTCGTGTGGAATATATCCTAGCCTCTTCATGGAGAATATCCTAGCCTCTTCATGGAGAATATCCTAGCCTATTCGTGTGGAATATATCCTAGCCTCTTCATGGAGAATATCCTAGCCTATTCGTGTGGAATATATCCTAGCCTATGCGTGTGGAATATATTTGTGTGGAATATATCCTAGCCTAGTCATGTAGAATATATCCTAGCCTAGTCATGTAGAATATATCCTAGCCTATGCATGGATGACATCAACGTCGCCTGGAAACCAAGGTATCGTCGGGCCAGTCTTGCGAGCACAGGGCAGCCTACTTCTCGTTTTTGCCCCATATGAAATGACAGCAGGCGGCCAGTAGCCTTTATTCATGACCCTTTCAGATATAATGGAATGTGGCCCCTAGAAAACGTCTCGGCTGTGGCATGCCTGTCTGTTATGCTATGCTACTGATGTTTACATTTAATTTTTTATTCACCATTTATTTAACTAGGCAAGTCAGTTAAAAACAAATTCTTATTTAAAATGACGGCCTACCAGGGAACAGTGAGTTAACTGCCTTGTTCAGGGGCATGACGACAGATTTTTACCTTGTCATGTCGGGGATTCGATCCGGCAACCTTTCGGTTACTGGCCCAACGCTCTAACCACTCTAACCTTCTCTGGAGATATGAACGGCCATTTTACTGGTCTGTAAAGGAACACACTAACCACTCTAACCTTCTCTGGAGATATGAACGGGCATTTTACTGGTCTGTAAAGGAACACACTAACCACTAACCTTCTCTGGAGATATGAACGGGCATTTTACTGGTCTGTAAAGGAACACACTGACCACTAACCTTCTCTGGAGATATGAATGGCCATTTTACTGGTCTGTAAAGGAATGAGGCTTCTGAAGCCATTATTCTGCATTGTAAATTGACGTATAATGTAATGAGTTTGGCCCCAGTGGTCATACATATGTAATAGGGCCATTATTCTGCATTGAAATTGACGTAGAATTTAAGGATTTTTTTGTGTGCGGAAAACCGAGAAAATTTCTGTTTTTAAGCATTAAGCAAAATGGTTAATTTGCCACATCCCTAGTGTGTAACACAAGGTCAAGACAGATAACATGTTCAATGTACCTGCTGTGACACCAGCAGGTATTTCACCTTTCCTCTAGAAAGACAGGTTCCCACATCATCCTAGGCCTCATGCAAACTAGTCTAGCATATCACGACACACCTGTCCTTTGTCTTTACGAGCTTGTCTAGCTGGTTCTACTGGTTCTAGCAAAACGGGCAACTTTCAAAACCAATCTCGTGTGTGTGTGTGTGTGTAAGAGAGAAGGCTCTGAAAACAGAAGTGACATTAACCCAGATTATTTTATTTTTATTTTCCCCTTTTTCTCCCCAATTTCGTGGTATCCATTTGTTGTAGTAGCTACTATCTTGTCTCATCGCTACAACTCGGGAGAGACGAAGGTTGAAAGTCATGCGTCCTCCGATACACAACCCAACCAAGCCGCACTGCTACACCGTGCACCTGGCAACCTTGGCTAGCGCGCACTGCGCCCGGCCTGCCACAGGAGTCGCTGGTGCGCGATGAGACAAGGACATCCCTACCGACCAATCCCTCCCTAACCCGGACGACGCTAGGCCAATTGTGCGACGCCCCACGTTACGACAGAGCCTGGGCGCGAACCCAGGGACTCTGATGGCACAGCTGGCGCTGCAGTACAGCGCCTTTAACCACTGCGCCACCCGGGAGGCCCACCCAGATTATTTTTATCTGTCAATCTTCTGTAACTGAACTATCGTAGCTCAGTTTCATTTTGGTTGGACAGAACCTGCGGTGATTGACAGGCGCAGTAAATTGTGACCCGGAGGGTTTGTGTATTTTGTTGTGTGTAACTAGTTTGACTCGTACAACCTGTGCTGCCTGCTTTGTCACTTTCAAATGTCACTCCTCTCTCTTTAGAGGGAGGTAGCTACTAGCTAGGTAGCGTGTTGTGTTCCAGGCTAGAGGGAGGTAGCTACTAGCTAGGTAGCGTGTTGTGTTCCAGGCTAGAGGGAGGTAGCTACTAGCTAGGTAGTGTGTTGTGTTCCAGGCTAGAAGTTGGTAGCTACTGGCTAGATAGCGTGTTGTGTTCCAGGCTAGAGGGAGGTAGCTACTAGCTAGGTAGCGTGTTGTGTTCCAGGCTAGAAGGTGGTAGCTACTGGCTAGATAGCTGTTAGATATGTGTCGTGGATATATGACGCTCACTCTCTCCGCTCACTGCAGGTTCTACCAGTGCTTCTGCAGTGTCCTGCCAGTGCTTTCACACCATCATAAACCAGGCTTTAATGGATCCAGAACGGTCACAGCGTCACACCAACTGCTAGGCTAAACTCCATGATCTCAACCTATTGTTCAGTCACACATCCCCTCTTCAACACACACTGACCCCCCCCCCCCCCCCCCGAGCCTTAAAACTCCTCCATTCACCATCAGTTCTCCTCTCAAAAGCTCCTTGCTCTTTGTCGCTCACAAAAGAGAGGGAAATCAATTCTCAATGTCATTTCTTCTTCCGTCTTTCAGCCCTGCTCTATTTCTCTCTCCATCAGGCAACGTAATTGATTTGTCTATTCCTCTGATACAGAAACAGTAAAGCCTGTCTCTGGCTGAACACGGAGAATCCACTCCATCAACTCCTTGGGAGGTCTCTTTCTTTTCTTATTATGGAGTCTATTGCTGTGTTCCGAATGGCACCCTATTCCCTATCTAGTGCACTACTTTTGACCGGAGCCCTTTGGTAAAGTAGTGCACTACTTTTGACCAGGACCCGTTGTAGTGTAGCATGGTATACCTGTACCACGGTAATATCAGCCTACCAAAACGTCACATGATAGTACCACATTTTTCATCCCTACCGATCTAAAGAACCTGCTGGAGCTTGTTATGAAATTTTTATGAAGTCAGTTGTCTTTTTAAATTATTATTTGTATTTTTTATTCTGTAAAAAAAAAAAATTAAGCAACAGCCACTAGTCTCTTGTATGGGCAGGTTCAATAATGTCAACTTGACTTTCATGTTCATATCAGGTGTGGGAGCTGCAGTCTGTCAGCTGCGTTTCCTTCCAGCCATCACTCACCTGCTTCTCTCTGTCAGCTGCGTTTCCTTCCAGCCATCACTCACCTGCTTCTCTCTGTCAGCTGTGTCTCCTCCCAGCCATCACTCACCTCCTTCTCTCTGTCAGCTGCGTTTCCTTCCAGCCATCACTCACCTGCTTCTCTCTGTCAGCTGCGTCCTCTTCCAGCCATCACTCACCTGCTTCTCTCTGTCAGCTGCGTCCTCTTCCAGCCATCACTCACCTGCTTCTCTCTGTCAGCTGCGTCCTCTTCCAGCCATCACTCACCTGCTTCTCTCTGTCAGCTGCGTCCTCTTCCAGCCATCACTCACCTGCTTCTCTCTGTCAGCTGCATCCTCTTCCAGCCATCACTCACCTGCTTCTCTCTGTCAGCTGCATCCTCTTCCAGCCATCACTCACCTGCTTCTCTCTGTCAGCTGCGTCTCCTTCCAGCCATCACTCACCTGCTTCTCTCTGTCAGCTGCATCCTCTTCCAGCCATCACTCACCTGCTTCTCTCTGTCAGCTGCGTCCTCTTCCAGCCATCACTCACCTGCTTCTCTCTGTCAGCTGCATCCTCTTCCAGCCATCACTCACCTCCTTCTCTCTGTCAGCTGCGTCTCCTTCCAGCCATCACTCACCTCCTTCTCTCTGTCAGCTGCGTCTCCTTCCAGCCATCACTCACCTGCTTCTCTCTGTCAGCTGCATCCTCTTCCAGCCATCACTCACCTGCTTCTCTCTGTCAGCACTTCCTGTGTATCTATTTCCCCATCAGTTTTAAATATAGTTTATCTGTGATGGCGAGGGGTTGGTTCAGTCCCTGATGGGTCTTCTGATGTTACATTTGACTCATTGGAGCAGAGCAAAGTTCATGCATTGGATATCATTTCATCCCTGGTATAACCAGGAGCACAAGGCCAGTCTGATTGGCTCTGCTAGTTCTCTGTCACGCAGCAATGCCAGAGAGGAAAAACCGCTTCACGACGGGTAAACAAACCTGACTCAACTTTTCTCCCTTCCTGCTTGATTTTGAGCATTTTGATATAATTTCACAAACCGTGTCGCGGGCCGTTTTTAAACTGATCCCGGACCACTAATTATTGGTTTGATGACAACGTTGTTCAGTCAACCTGGTAACTTGGCAGTAGGTTTAGACACATCTGATTGGCTCGGGAAGAAAGGAAAATGCAGTATTCTATTATAGTGAACAGGGTGTAGTTAATTCAATGTGTTGTATTAGTAGCTGTGTAAATATCAGGGAACCGTGTGTAGTTGAGTGGCTGTGTGAATATCAGGGAACAGATTGTGTGTGTAGCTGATGCCCTAACATTTTATTAAAGAGGAACAAGTGTCGGGGGACGAACAGGACGCTAGGCCGCTCTGAACACCTGGGTCAGTGGTATCTAGTTCAGGGGAGCTGGGTTCCTTGGGTCAGTGTGGGATTCGTCCCAAATTGCACCCTATTCCCTTTATAATGCACTATGGGCCCATAGGGCTCTGATCTGCTATTGGATAGAATAGCCAAGCTAATACAGAGATGATGCCTGTGGTTTCTCTATCATGGGTTTAAACTGGGAAAGATTTGGCTCTGATGAAACTCAATGTAGCCCTCTGGTGGAGGCTGAAGGTGTCTATTGACAGCTGGAACAGTGATACATTAGATTGATACTTTATTGGTTCCAGATCCAACTCCATTATACTGAGAGTTGATTGGTTCCAGGCACATCTCTTCTGGAGCACAGCACAGTGGGGTGTAGCTAGTTCTACAGCCCTACAGCCAGCCCTACAGCCAGCAAAGCCAGCAATCCAGGCAGCCCTACAGCCAGCCCTACAGCCAGTAACGCCAGCCCTACAGCCAGTAACGCCAGCCCTACAGCCAGTAACGCCAGCCCTACAGCCAGTAACGCCAGCCCTACAGCCAGTAACGCCAGCCCTACAGCCAGTAACGCCAGCCCTACAGCCAGTAACGCCAGCCCTACAGCCAGTAACGCCAGCCCTACAGCCAGTAAAGCCAGCCGTACAGCCAGTAAAGCCAGCCCTACAGCCAGCCCTACAGTCAGTAAAGCCAGCCCTACAGCTGCTGTGACTGTACTGATGTGTTTCAGGACACAGCACAACTCATCTAGTTAGCTAGGGCCTCCATGGTCCCACAGCTGATGATGCAGAGGAAATTGAACACGTGTGTGTGTGTAATGAGCGACTGGGTAGACCCACTCAGTCTTGACAGATTTGCATATTCTTCTCCTTTGTCTGTAAGAAACGGTGGTGTTATCCACCAGGGACTTCCTCCACACTCTGCTTCCTGTTTCCTTTCCTCCTGTATGTCCCAGACAGTGTCGCCAAGCTCAAAACCTGATGCATTTGTAATATGCCCTGTCTACAAAATATTGGTCTTGAAAACACTGTTCTTTCGAATAGAAATATTGACCCAATATTGTATCGGTGTTAGATTTGCTGTGCTGGACGTTTTTAGAAGTTAACAAGCTTGATATGTAGTCTATTTCATGGTGTGTATTTTCTCATTCTGAGGAATTGGTGCGAAAGGGTTTCAATTGGCCGGTTAATTCTGTATGCAGCTCATCAGACTGGAGACATTTGAGAACACACACACACACACACACACACACACACACACACACACACACACAATCTGTTCCTATCAAGCTTCACTGGAACAAAGTGACTTGTCTCGGTGCCTGTTAGATGGTTTTCCTGCCAGTTCCCATCTGTTCTGGGGGCATCCCAAATGGTCTGGACCACACAGGCCTCGACCATACGGTCATTTATATATAACATGCATTTTTTTAAAAACTCTCATTTCAGCCTTCCTATGTGGCCTTGGGCAGTTTTCTCCCCCGTGTAGAAATGTGAAATCTTTCTCACTAACCACGTTTCCATTCACAGTTTTTATGAGTTAAGTCATACCCTATTAAAAAAAATATCCCAACAGCTGTGAAGAAAGCCGGTCGTTTCGGGACATTTATAAAATATCCCAACAGCTGTGATGAAAGCAGGACGTTTCGGGACAATTTAAAATATCCCAACAGCTGTGAAGAAAGCCGATCGTTTCGGGACATTTATAAAATATCCCAACAGCTGTGATGAAAGCAGGACGTTTCGGGACATTTATAAAATATCCCAACAGCTGTGAAGAAAGCCGGTCGTTTCGGGACATTTATAAAATATCCCAACAGCTGTGATGAAAGCAGGACGTTTCGGGAAAATAATTTATAATAAAACATTTAAAAATGACAACAGATAATATGTTCAACACGATGGGATGTTTCTGTGACAGTAATATTAATTATGTGAGAAAACGAGGTAGAAACACGTTTAGGGGTAAATATTGACATAATAACCGTATTGAAGTAAACCCTGGAGTAACGTGATGACATGGTGTTTGGTCGTCAGACTAGTCAGGTCGTCAGGTCGTCAGGATAGTCAGGATAGTCAGGTCGTCCCACTAGTCAGGTCGTCAGACTAGTCAGGTCGTCAGACTAGTCAGGATCGAGGGAAAGATGAATGGAGCAAAGTACAGAGAGATCCTTGATGAAAACCTGCTCCAGAGCGTTCAGGACCTCAGACTGGGGTGAAGGTTGACCTTTCAACAGGACAAACGACCCTAAGCACACAGCCAAGACAACAGGAGTGGCTTCAGGACTAGTCTCTGAATGTCCTTGAGTGGCCCAGTCAGAGCCCAGACGTGAACCCGATCGAACATCTCTGGAGAGACCTGAAAATAGCTGTGCAGCGACGCCCACCATCCAACCTGACAGAGCTGGAGAGGATCTGCAGAGAAGAATGGGAGAAACTTCTCAAATACAGAGGTGCCAAGCTTGTAGCACCATAGCCAAGAAGACTCGAGACTGTAATCACCGTCAAGTGCTTCAACAAAGTACTGAGTAAATGGTCTGAATACTTATGGAAATGTGATATTTCAGTAAATTTGCCAACTTTTCTAAAAACCTGTTTTTCCTTTGTCATTATTGTGTGTGGGTTGAGGGGGGGCAATTTTAATACGTTTTAGTATAAGGCTGTAACGTAACAATGTGGGGAAAGTCAAGGGGTCTGAATACTTTCCGATTGCACTGTATAGGTTTAACATTTAGCCTTGGCCAAAACGGGAATAGGCCATTTGGCATGTCGCCCTGCTGAGTGCCCCCCTGCGCCGTTGTGCGCCGCCAGGCTCCGTGTGGTGCAGTCATGTTCAAACATGGCATCACCGTATGCCGATGGCTGTCAAACATGGTGGATGGTATCGTAGAATCGCCCAACCTTTCTGTGTAGGGACTAGGGATGGCATTTGAGGAACACATGGCTTTGTCATCAGCAACACCCTCTGCTAGCCAGGCATTGTCTTTTTGTATGTATTTCATGTTTCTCCTCCCTCTAAAACATCTTCCTGTTCCCTTCTGGTTGTTCCCTAGCAGAGGGCTTGGATGTTGTCATCTTCCTGTTCCCTTCTGGTTGTTCCCTAGCAGAGGGCTTGGATGTTGTCATCTTCCTGTTCCCTTCTGGTTGTTCCCTAGCAGAGGGCTTGGATGTTGTCATCTTCCTGTTCCCTTCTGGTTGTTCCCTAGCAGAGGGCTTGGATGTTGTCATCTTCCTGTTCCCTTCTGGTTGTTCCCTAGCAGAGGGCTTGGATGTTGTCATCTTCCTGTTCCCTTCTGGTTGTTCCCTAGCAGAGGGCTTGGATGTTGTCATCTTCCTGTTCCCTTCTGGTTGTTCCCTAGCAGAGGGCTTGGATGTTGTCATCTTCCTGTTCCCTTCTGGTTGTTCCCTAGCAGAGGGCTTGGATGTTGTCATCTTCCTGTTCCCTTCTGGTTGTTCCCTAGCAGAGGGCTTGGATGTTGTCATCTTCCTGTTCCCTTCTGGTTGTTCCCTAGCAGAGGGCTTGGATGTTGTCATCTTCCTGTTCCCTTCTGGTTGTTCCCTAGCAGAGGGCTTGGATGTTGTCATCTTCCTGTTCCCTTCTGGTTGTTCCCTAGCAGAGGGCTTGGATGTTGTCATCTTCCTGTTCCCTTCTGGTTGTTCCCTAGCAGAGGGCTTGGATGTTGTCATCTTCCTGTTCCCTTCTGGTTGTTCCCTAGCAGAGGGCTTGGATGTTGTCCTCTTCCTGTTCCCTTCTGGTTGTTTCCTAGCAGAGGGCTTGGATGTTGTCATCTTCCTGTTCCCTTCTGGTTGTTCCCTAGCAGAGGGCTTGGATGTTGTCATCTTCCTGTTCCCTTCTGGTTGTTTCCTAGCAGAGGGCTTGGATGTTGTCATCTTCCTGTTCCCTTCTGGTTGTTCCCTAGCAGAGGGCTTGGATGTTGTCATCTTCCTGTTCCCTTCTGGTTGTTTCCTAGCAGAGGGCTTGGATGTTGTCATCTTCCTGTTCCCTTCTGGTTGTTCCCTAGCAGAGGGCTTGGATGTTGTCATCTTCCTGTTCCCTTCTGGTTGTTCCCTAGCAGAGGGCTTGGATGTTGTCATCTTCCTGTTCCCTTCTGGTTGTTCCCTAGCAGAGGGCTTGGATGTTGTCATCTTCCTGTTCCCTTCTGGTTGTTCCCTAGCAGAGGGCTTGGATGTTGTCATCTTCCTGTTCCCTTCTGGTTGTTCCCTAGCAGAGGGCTTGGATGTTGTCATCTTCCTGTTCCCTTCTGGTTGTTCCCTAGCAGAGGGCTTGGATGTTGTCATCTTCCTGTTCCCTTCTGGTTGTTCCCTAGCAGAGGGCTTGGATGTTGTCATCTTCCTGTTCCCTTCTGGTTGTTCCCTAGCAGAGGGCTTGGATGTTGTCATCTTCCTGTTCCCTTCTGGTTGTTCCCTAGCAGAGGGCTTGGATGTTGTCATCTTCCTGTTCCCTTCTGGTTGTTCCCTAGCAGAGGGCTTGGATGTTGTCATCTTCCTGTTCCCTTCTGGTTGTTCCCTAGCAGAGGGCTTGGATGTTGTCATCTTCCTGTTCCCTTCTGGTTGTTTCCTAGCAGAGGGCTTGGATGTTGTCATCTTCCTGTTCCCTTCTGGTTGTTCCCTAGCAGAGGGCTTGGATGTTGTCATCTTCCTGTTCCCTTCTGGTTGTTTCCTAGCAGAGGGCTTGGATGTTGTCATCTTCCTGTTCCCTTCTGGTTGTTCCCTAGCAGAGGGCTTGGATGTTGTCATCTTCCTGTTCCCTTCTGGTTGTTTCCTAGCAGAGGGCTTGGATGTTGTCATCTTCCTGTTCCCTTCTGGTTGTTCCCTAGCAGAGGGCTTGGATGTTGTCATCTTCCTGTTCCCTTCTGGTTGTTCCCTAGCAGAGGGCTTGGATGTTGTCCACGCTATGCTCTATAATTGGAAGGAAATGCCTGATGGGAAGTGGAATCAATCACAGGATGTTGTTTTTCTGATTGTGTGTACGGACTAGCCTGGTCTACAGGTCTGACTGTGTGTACGGACTAGCCTGGTCTACAGGTCTGACTGTGTGTACGGACTAGCCTGGTCTACAGGTCTGACTGTGTGTACGGACTAGCCTGGTCTACAGGTCTGACTGTGTGTACGGACTAGCCTGGTCTACAGGTCTGACTGTGTGTACGGACTAGCCTGGTCTACAGGTCTGACTGTGTGTACGGACTAGTCTGGTCTACAGGTCTGACTGTGTGTACGGACCAGCCTGGTCTACAGGTCTGACTGTGTGTACGGACCAGCCTGGTCTACAGGTCTGACTGTGTGTACGGACCAGCCTGGTCTACAGGTCTGACTGTGTGTACGGACTAGCCTGGCCAGTTTGCGCTGTCTTTCCAATTCCTACACCGTCAGATCTTGGACCAGGCTATATACTTATCAATGTCCTGTATCTTCCAGAAGTCAAAACAACCAGTGTTGATCTGTTAAGGCCTTCCATTCTTCCATTCTTCACTCTTTCCTTTTTTTCTTACCACGATCTTCTAGTCGACTGTGATTTATGTAGATGCATTCCCCTACACGCTACGACTGGCCCTCGTCTGATGTGAGAGCAGAGTGTTTGTGGTGTGTGTTTTTAGTGTGTCAATGTGTTTTAGTACGAGTACAGTTCGGACCCACCCCCATGCTGTCCGCGGGGGGAGATTTTGGGGCAGTTGGCAACTGGTGTGTGTGACTGACTACAAGGTCTTTTCAGGGATTAGTGAACGGGCCAAGCTGCACCGTGTGTGTGTGTGTGTGTGTGTGTGTGTGTACATTGTGTGCCTGCACGTGTCCTGCAACTGCCTGTGTGTAAGCACATAATGGTATGCAGGTCAGGCTCACAGAGGGCGTTCCATACAGTGGTTCTGCACTGCAGTTCTCCTCCTGTCCCCGTCCACCATAGAATTCCATGGTCCACGTCACAGTGTGCTGCCAGAGAGAAGAAGAGAGGGGGAGTTACAATGTGGTCCAGTGCTTCAGGCATGTTCACCTTGACTTGGCATCAGTGTGTGTGTGTGTAGTCTAGGCTTCTAGTCTGTAAAGGGAGTAATCTGGAATATGTTTTAGCTCCCCAGAGCTCTGTAGAACAGGGAGCTATAAACTATTGAACAAGCTCTTCTCTGTCCACACTCCTGCAGCAGGGTTTGTGAGGTAGGTGGTAAAAGTTTCTAGAATCTTCAATCTGTCCTGGTAATGACAGGAGTCTCTACAGGTTTATACAGCAACACCTTACTGTCCTGGAAATGACAGGAGTCTCTACAGGTTCGTACAGCAACACCTTACTGTCCTGGTAATGACAGGAGTCTCTACAGGTTCGTACAGCAACACCTTACTGTCCTGGTAATGACAGGAGTCTCTACAGGTTTATACAGCAACACCTTACTGTCCTGGAAATGACAGGAGTCTCTACAGGTTCGTACAGCAACACCTTACTGTCCTGGTAATGACAGGAGTCTCTACAGGTTCGTACAGCAACACCTTACTGTCCTGGAAATGACAGGAGTCTCTACAGGTTCGTACAGCAACACCTTACTGTCCTGGTAATGACAGGAGTCTCTACAGGTTTATACAGCAACACCTTACTGTCCTGGAAATGACAGGAGTCGCTACAGGTTTATACAGCAACACCTTACTGTCCTGGAAATGACAGAAGTTTATACAGCAACACCTTACTGTCCTGGAAATGACAGGAGTCTCTACAGGTTTATACAGCAACACCTTACTGTCCTGGAAATGACAGGAGTCTCTACAGGTTTATACAGCAACACCTTACTGTCCTGGAAATGACAGATGTCTCTACAGGTTTATACAGCAACACCTTACTGTCCTGGAAATGACAGGAGTCTCTACAGGTTAATACAGCAACACCTTACTGTACTGGAAATGACAGAATGACAGGTCTTTGTTGCCTCATGGGGGGTGAAAGAGAAGGATGAAATGAAGATTAGATGAGTGTCAGACTATTAGCCAGGAGAGGAAGAGGTTTGGAGAGGTGTGAAGAGAGAGTGAGAGGAGAGATGTTCAGTGTTTCCAGCCAGAGATGAGTCTTCTCTTTGTGTGGACTCTTGGGTTACTCTCCAGGTCCTTGGCATTGTAAGTTGCTAAGCTACCCATCATGACAGCCAACCAGACTGGTTATTGACCATTTGTAATTGTGACCATTGACTGCAGACTGTGACTGACATTTCACAGTGTGTAATGCTGACTTGTAATTCTCTGTCTGGGTCTAAATCTTGATATAAGTATATCAACACCGTGTTTTCATGTAGACATACTGGCTTGGCTTGGGCCATATATCCTATAGATCATATATGGGGGTATTTGGACATGTCAACTATAATTTTATTACCATAAAAAATATAAATGTTGGGGTTTGGGGCCCCTCCCCTGCTGCGTGCTACACCAGTCCTTATCTGGTTACCGCCCTAATGCTGGCAAATACAAACAATTCATAACAAGAAATTCAAAATAAGAACTAATTTCCTCTCTCCCGTCCTTCCCTTTGTCTCTTTCCTACTCCCTCCATCCCTTCCTGTCTCCTCTCCCTCTTCTCCCTCGCCTCCTTTAGGCTCCTTACCAGTCTACCGACCCCCACCCTTTCTGGCCAACGATCCGACCCCACCACCAGGACCCAGTTACCCCTGTCCAGCTGGAGGAGGACCCTCCACCACCTCTACCAGTCCAGCCAGGCCGGTCAGTCCACAGCGGTCAGCGGGGGAGTGTCAGGCCAGCAGCCAAGCTGGAGGGAGCCGGAGGAGGAGGGGAGCTGGAGCCGCAGCAGAGGCCCTCAGGGGCCGAGGGCCCGGGCTTCTTGTTGAGGTATAGAGGCTGTGCTACTGCTGCTACAGATGCTGATGGCACCACTACGGAGCAGATGGATCCGAGAGAGCAGCAGGAGGAGGAGGATGATGTCATCTCAGACGGACACACGCACAACGGGGTAACTCTGAGGGTGAGTGAGGCTTTTAGAGTATCTGGGTTGATGATACCCACTGGTAAATCTGAGTGAATACACACACACACACCACGCACGCACACACCGTCCCTCCTGAGGTTAGACACACACACACACACACAACACAATAAAGCTACTTCCTATCCCACAGACACTCATCACAATAACCGTATCCCATTTAAGAGACGCCACAGCTCTCTGTGAGGGATAAATAAGATTTCATACATCCTGGGCTCAGCTGGCAGAGCTAGATAATGATCCAATCAGCATGAGAGCTCAGTACTCCTCATCATCCCATCTCCATCTCATTTCCTGCCTCTCTCACTGTGCTGCTGTGACGTCATTATTGTGCTTCACTAATGAAGAGGACTTCAGTAAAGATCTATACTCGACCATTCTCACAACAGGCATATTATTGCTCTAGGGGGGTTTTCATATCAAGCACAGATAAACGGATAAATCCAAGTAAGTGTGTGTGTGTGTGTGACTGTAACTGTGTGTGTGAGATTCAAAGAGCCAAGCAGGCATCCTATGTCTTTGGTGTACTATTGCTTTCATTTAGGCCCGGGAGAGAGAAGCTAGTCAGCCCCCCGAGGCATGAGACAACACAATGGTTTAATGATCTGTGTCTGTTCTGCTGCTGCTAGTTCGTGAGACTGATGCATCACAGAGTGCTGAATAGAAGCAGTCAAGCTGGCCTGGATAGGAGAAATACCCTGTAAGTCAGTGTTTCTCAGAGGGCTGAATACAGGCAGTCTGACCTGAGGTCGGGTCTGACGGTAGATGACCTGAGGTCGGGTCTGACGGTAGATGACCTGAGGTCGGGTCTGACGGTAGGAGATGACCTGAGGTCGGGTCTGACGGTAGGAGATGACCTGAGGTCGGGTCTGACGGTAGGAGATGACCTGAGGTCGGGTCTGACGGTAGGAGATGACCTGAGGTCGGGTCTGACGGTAGGAGATGACCTGAGGTCGGGTCTGACGGTAGGAGATGACCTGAGGTCGGGTCTGACGGTAGGAGATGACCTGAGGTCGGGTCTGACGGTAGGAGATGACCTGAGGTCGGGTCTGACGGTAGGAGATGACCTGAGGTCGGGTCTGACGGTAGGAGATGACCTGAGGTCGGGTCTGACGGTAGGAGATGACCTGAGGTCGGGTCTGACGGTAGGAGATGACCTGAGGTGGTTGGATATCCTGTTCAGACTACTGGTTGTTTCCTTGTCTTCTGCACCCGTTTTGGTCAATAGTGAGCACACACACCCCCCACACACACACACAACCCCCACCACACACACACAACCCCCACCACACACACAGCGTTAATCCCTGGCTTCTGATCTGCGTGTAGTCTTTCATGTAAAGCCAGCCCTGTGATGCCTGGTAACCCAATACAGCTGCTGTTGGTATTCAGGAGAGGAGAGCAGCCTGCCATGTTGCTCTCCCCGGTTGGTCCTGGATGCTGCTGTGTGGTCTGGGCTGATAGGTGGAAGGCCTGTTATCAAAATATGGTTTGGCTTTGGAGGATTTAAGCAGTCTGGGTCCAGGGTATAGGGCCTGGACTGGGGTATAGGGCCTGGACTGGGGTATAGGGCCTGGACTGGGGTATAGGGCCTGGACTGGGGTATAGGGCCTGGACTGGGGTATAGGGCCTGGACTGGGGTATAGGGCCTGGACTGGGGTATAGGGCCTGGACTGGGGTATAGGGCCTGGACTATAGGACTGGGGTATAGGGCCTGGACTATAGGACTGGGGTATAGGGCCTGCACTATAGGACTGGGGTATAGGGCCTGGACTATAGGACTGGGGTATAGGGACTGGGGTATAGGGGCTGGGTTATAGGGGCTGGGGTATAGGGCCTGGGCTGGGGTATAGGGCCTGGGCTGGGGTATAGGGCCTGGACTGGGGTATAGGGCTGGGTGTCATTACCTCGGTCATCACAGTAGTAATGACAGCCCACTGCCTCCTTAACAGGTCTCATCAGAGCTACTGTAGCAGTGGTGTCACCATACCTGGAAACTAGGCCCCTCGTGCCAACAGTTGGACTCTCGTGCCAACAGTTGGCCCAAGGTGTTTTTGTCAATTAACCTTCAAGCAGAGTATAGCCGATTTTGTTTATCTAAGACCGTGGTTCCCCAACTTTTTATAGTATGCCGCCGTTGTAAGCCTGCCACACACACGCTATACAATACATTTATTAAACAGAAGAATGAGTGTGCGTTCGTCACAACCCGACTCAAGGGAAGTAACAAAGAACTCTTATGGGACTAGGGCACAAATAATAATAATAATAATAATAATAATAATAATAATAATAATAATCATAATTTTGCTCTTTATTTAACAATCTTGTTCATCGAAAATTGAATAACTCACCACAGGTTAATGAGAAGGGTTTTTGCTTGAAAGGATGCACATAACTCTGCAATGTTGTCTTGGAGAGTCTGTCTTAAATCATTTTCCACACATAGCCTGTGCCTGTATTTAGTTTTCATGCTTGTGAGGGCCAAGAATCCACTCTCACATAGGTAAGTGGTTGCGAAGGGCATCCGTGTCTTAACAGTGCGATTTGCCCAGGCAGGATACTCTGAGTGCAGCCCAATCCAGAAAGCTGGCAGTGACTTCTTCTGATTTTAAATGACATTCCCACAGAACCGCTTGTTGCAATTTTCGACGAGGTTCTCTTATTCAGATATCGGTAAGTGGACTGGAGGCAAGGCATGAAAGGGATAACGAATCCAGTTGTCATCTGTTTCGGGAAAGTACCTGCGTAATTGCGCACCCAACCCACTCAGGTGCTTCGCTATATCACATTTGACGTTGTCTGTAAGCTTCAGTTCATTTGCACACAAATCATACAATGGTGGAAAGACCTGTGTGTTGTCCTTGTTTATTAATGCAGACAGAGAAGAGGTCCAACGTCTTAAACATAGCCGCAATTTTGTCCGGCACATTGAATATAGTTGTGGAGAGTCCCTTTTATCCAAGATTCAGATCATTCGGGCGAGGGGAGAAAAAACATCACCCAGAAAGGCCAGTCGTGTGAGAAACTCGTCATCATCAAGCGGTCAGACAAGTGAAACATATGGTCAGTAAAGACAACTTTAAGTTCGTCTCTCAATTAAAAAATAAAAAAAACGTGTCAATACTTTCCCCCTTGAAAACCAGCGTGTCTCTGTATGTTGTAAAAGCATTGGTCGCTGCTCATATCATTGCATAATGCAGAAAATACACGAGAGTTCAGGGGCCTTGCTTTAACAAAGTTAACCATTTTCACTGTAGTGTCCAAAACGTTTTTTGTCAGCTGTCAGGCATTCCCTTGGCAGCAAGAGCCTCTCGGTGGATGCTGCAGTGTACCCAAGAGCCTCTCGGTGGATGCTGCAGTGTACCCAAGAGCCTCTCGGTGGATGCTGCAGTGTACCCAAGAGCCTCTCTGTGGATGCTGCAGTGTACCCAAGAGCCTCTCGGTGGATGCTGCAGTGTACCCAAGTGACGTCGGGAGCAGCTTGCACTCGCATTACCACTCCACTATGTCTTCCTGTCATGGCTTTTGCACCATCAGTACAGACGCCAACATGAGCAGCAGCTACGTTTGGCTACATTCAGACCGTTAGTGGAATTCCTGTGAGAGCGTAAGGTTTAATGTGATTGGATGTTAATTATTTGACTAGGCTACCTGTATTTGACATTGTTTTGTTATTTCGCTGAACACCTAGATGGTTTAATTTTATTTTTGGCAGTGAAACGAGGCTACTCAGGTGAGAGAAAAACCTCTCCCAAATGTATAGCCCTGTTGGAAAATATAAATGGACTGTGAAAATGTGAACTTTTATTATTTTTTTAAAGTAGATAGTTTTTAAATATGTGAATCCCAGTTTTATTTGGTGTACCCCCGACGGCATTGTGCGTACCCCTGGTTGGGAACACCTGATCTAAGGCCAGGACTACAGGCGACCATCACCGTAAGTCCCACGTCTATAGTTGTCAGAAGTCAACATATTTTCTTTGCAGCCAACCCAGTTGAAAGGTGGCGTTGTATGTAGCGACAGTCAGACAGTAATGTGTGTCTGGTCGTTGGTCTGAAGTCTGTCAGGCTGGCTGGATCACACCACACAACTGGGTTAAGGTTCATTCCTAGTGTCACCGTTAACAAACCAGTTATTTTAATCGACATGAGATCACATTCTCAGAACGTTCTAGACATTCTCAGCTTTCTATTTTCATTCTATAGTTCCGTAGTGAACAGTATCAAGCTTCTTAACTTCTCTTGTTAGGTTGTTGTGTGGATGGCTGTGTCTATGGTTTCCAGGTGGCACCCTACACTGAGTTTACAAAACATTAGGAACAACTTCCTAATATTGAGTGTGCCCCCCCCCCCCCCCCCCCCCCCCCCTTTGCCCCCAGAACAGCCTCAATCGTTGGGGTAAAGACTGTACAAGGTGTCAAGTGTTCCACAGGAATGCTGGCCTATGTTGACTCCAGTGCTTCCTACAGTTGTGTCCAGTTGGCTGGATGTCCTTTGGGTGGTGGACCATTCTTGATACACACGGGGAAACTGTTGAGCGTGAAAATTCCAGTAGCATTGCAGTTCTTGACACACTCAAACCAATGCGCCTGACACCTACTTCCATACCCCGTTCAAAGGCACTTAGATATTGTGTCTTGCCCATTCACCCTCTGAATGGCACACACACAATCCATGTCTCAATTGTCTCCAGGCTTGAAAGTTGGTGATTCCGAGACCAGTCATAAAAGGAACTGGTCTCACTTGAGTCAGAGAGAGTGACTTTCCCCATCTAGACTGTCATCTACTAGAACTGTGATGAAGACATTGTAACACTAGCCCAATCCTAGAGAAAAGAACAAGTATGACAGGGTCACTTTCCCTATCAACCTGATCGTCAACTGGAACCTGGATGATGCCATTATCACACTAGTTAGTCTAGTTAAATACACAGTATTTTAACATACAGGAAATAGGTGGAAGTTAAAACCTCAAGTCTGCCTCTTCACCTCCCATCTCTTATTCAGTCAGCGCCATGAGGAAGACTCTTCACCTCCCATCTCTTATTCAGTCAGCTCCATGAGGAAGACTCTTCACCTCCCATCTCTTATTCAGTCAGCTCCATGAGGAAGACTCTTCACCTCCCATCTCTTATTCAGTCAGCTCCATGAGGAAGACTCTTCACCTCCCATCTCTTATTCAGTCAGCGCCATGAGGAAGACTCTTCACCTCCCATCTCTTATTCAGTCAGCTCCATGAGGAAGACTCTTCACCTCCCATCTCTTATTGTCAGTGCCATGAGGAAGACTCTTCACCTCCCATCTCTTATTGTCAGCGCCATGAGGAAGACTTCACCTCCCATCTCTTATTCAGTCAGCGCCATGAGGAAGACTCTTCACCTCCCATCTCTTATTCAGTCAGCTCCACGAGGAAGACTCTTCACTCCCCATCTCTTCTTCAGTCAGCTCCATGAGGAAGACTGTCCATTTATAATCTCAGTAAGAGGGAGATGCAAAAATACATTTAGATTAGATGGAGGGAGAAAACCACACTTCACTTTAGCAGCTCTCTGTCGCCAACGAATCCTCCTCTGCTTCCTCTGTCCTCCAATCGTATCACATGTTAAAGGCTAGATGAAACGGTATGGAGTTCTACACCCCAGTATGGGGTCAGACATCTGATCTTGGAGAGATGTTTATTCTATTCTGCTGAGACATTTACTTTATTATGTTGGTATTCTTATCTTATTAAGGGTTCAAGCCAGTGAAGCGAGGTGAAACCCTGTTGCATTTGTTCATTATTATTATTATTATTTTTTTTCCTCTTCTTCATGCGAGGAAAGTTTGTTGTAAAAAGTGCCATAAAGTAGGTTAAATTAGATTATTTCGCAAAAAAAGTTGCAGGAGCCTCTCACGCACAGCCGTTCACTCCAACATGCTAGCTCCGCCCCCCTTCATGCGAGGAAAGTTAACATTCAAATTCCCATGAGATGGTAAGGCCGAAGAGGGTGAAACTTGACGTGATGGTAAAGACCCACAGTCTACACTCTCTCGTGCAATGCCATTCCAATTGGCCACAAGGCGGCGCTCTAACAGCCGAGTGAAATTTAAAACTTTGAAGTGTCACGCCCCTCACCCCATATGACCTAGAGTCCTGAAATTCAGTGCATAGGTCCCTCTGCTCACAAGGAACACATTTTCCCCAAGGACCCATAAGGTCCGTCATGAAGGATTTTCCACCATTTTTGAATTTTGTGAAAAACACCATCTCATCTGGATGAACCTTCATATATGGCATCTATGGACCAAGGTCTCTCAACGCAATATTTTGCAGACTAGTTCGTCAAACAACATGGTCACTACTGACCAATAAACATTTAATTTGGGGGTTGTCTGGCATATTTAATGCTAATAAATCAGACATGGATATTCGTATCGTAACCAAACTTGTTCCAAACACGGTCAACACTCAACATATGTATGCCCATTCAGATCGGCCACACGGTGGCGCTATACATCTCAATCTGTTTGACTCGGAGTGAGGAAAGTTGGCACACATGCTAAGGGTCTAGCTAATCTAAAGTATTGTTCGTGCAAGCTCGTTGGCTTATTGCGGCCATATGGTTTGAGCTCTTATAAAATGTGTGTTTGAGGATGTGCCTCTATAGCTGCTACGTTTGGTATCGATCAGTCTATCGGTTCTGGAGAATACCTTTTTTAAAGTAGTCATCTAGGGTTGCAAAACTCCGGGGGAACTTTCAATAAATTCCCTGGTTTTCCTGAAATCCCAGTTGGAGGTTTCTAGAATCAGGAGAGAATAAGCGTAATATCCAGACTATTCAGACTCCTCCAACCAGGATTTCTGGAAAACAAGGGAATGTATTGAAAGTTCCAGGAGTTTTGCAACCCTATAGTCAACATCCGTAAAAAACAGTCCAAAATGCATCAAAAGCATGGTAATGAGCACAGAAGTAGCTGATCTTAGGGTGACGTGTCCAGTTGGTCCTGATGGTTCTATGGGGGGGGCGTGTGTGTTTTTATGTGTGTGGTGGGGGGGGGGGGGGGGCGTGTGTTTGTGTGGGGAGGGTGTGTGTTTCATTGTGAAACATCATCAATACACTTCTTCAGGTACTACGAACACTTTTGCCATCTTATAACTACTCCGCTCACTTCAACATTTGCCAAAAGTGAATAACACCACCTAGCTTGAACCGCTGATTGCAGCTTTTTATGTGTTATTGTTTCATCGCCGAGAAGAAACCTGCAAGCAAACATTTCCCAGCATGCTTTTCTATTCATTATGAGTGAGTCATAGAAGCCTGTTCCCGCTCCACACCACTATCAACCACATCCTCCTGACTGACATGTTCATTAGAATTTACCCTGCGGTATTAAACCTACTGATCTTCTGATAGTCACCCGTGTGACAGACTAACTAGGAATCACTCCACCACAGAATGACCCAACTGCTGCTCAGTGTGGTTTCTAGCATCAATCTCTAAAACATCACCCTAGCTTTATGGCTTGGGGAGGCTGGTTTCTTTAGGTTCTATGTCTCTTTAGGCCCTCTTTAATATAAAGGACTGCCTGTTGGAGGTCCTTCCAATGAATCGGACACTCCCTGGAAACAGGGCCTGAAAATAACTTTTTGGGTCCACCAGCCACTGTGGCAGGTAAGATATATAATAAAATAATAAATAAAAATCTACCAGCCACTCCAGCTAAAATATTTTTTCGCATAATTACACACAGACAAAAAAAGACTTGGTGAGCTTTGTAATGTTTCTAATAAAATAAAGGTATTACTATTAAGAAGCGATGTGGTATATTGCCATAATTTCGCGTAAAAAATGGTCTTTTAACCAAAATATCACAGACGAGACAAATGTTCTGCTGCCCCTTTTAAAGGCAGGATGTCACCTTGGCTCCCGAGTGGCGCAGCGGTCGAAGGCACTGCATCTCAGTGCTAGAGCCGTCACTACAGACACCCTGGTTCAAATCCAGGCTGTATCACAACCGGCTGTGATTGGGAGTCACATATGTCAGAGCAGAAGGAAGCAAGTTTTCTTCCAGGACAACCTTGTACGTGGCTTGATTCATGCGTCCTTCACAAAGACACATCTGCCCGATTCCAACCTTGCTGAAGCACCGCCAGATCATCACCGATCCTCCACCCAGTTTCACAGTGGGTGCGAGACACTCACTCTCAAGGTCTCGCACCCACTGTGACATTTGGTGGAGGATTAGTGTGAATCAGACCGTGTGAAGCAATGGGCAGGGCCTGCCCGGTTGATATGGGGTAAACTTCCCCTTTAACAAGAAGGGAGATCATATCAGGGAAACAGTTGTTTTACCTAAGAACCTACTGCTACTCTGATGAAAACCAGCAGTATTAACGCAGTAATACTCTTCCCATCAAACTAAAAACAAACGGCCTGACTTACTGACACTCTTCAATTGTACTGCTGATATTGCCGTAGGCCCAACTGGTGATATTGCCGTAGGCCCAACTGGTGATATTGCCGTAGGCCCAACTGGTGATATTGCCGTAGGCCCAACTGGTGATATTGCCGTAGGCCCAACTGGTTAATATTGCCGTAGGCCCAACTGGTGATATTGCCGTAGGCCCAACTGGTGATATTGCCGTAGGCCCAACTGGTTAATATTGCCGTAGGCCCAACTGGTGATATTGCCGTAGGCCCAACTGGTGATATTGCCGTAGGCCTAACTGGTGATATTGCCGTAGGCCTAACTGGTGATATTGCCGTAGGCCTAACTGGTGATATTGCCGTAGGCCTAACTGGTGATATTGCCGTAGGCCTAACTGGTGATATTGCCGTAGGCCTAACTGGAAATACATGAATATTTTCCATGTCATGTGGAGTCTCAATTAGAATTATAGCAAATTGTAAAACAAATTCTTAGCTGTTATATTTTGCGGCTTAAAGTCAGATGAGGTGTTTTGTGGTTGGATTCACAGTATATATTTAGTTTGAGATTTTAGACGTTAGCTAGCAGGGTAGCCTAATAGATTTTAGACGTTAGCTAGCAGGGTAGCCTAATAGATTTTAGACGTTAGCTAGCAGGGTAGCCTAATAGATTTTAGACGTTAGCTAGCAGGGTAGCCTAATAGATTTTAGACGTTAGCTAGCAGGGTAGCCTAATAGATTTTAGACGTTAGCTAGCAACTTTTTGACGGACTGGTTTCATCTGGACAAAAAAAGAACCGTTGCTTAGCAACCGGACACCAATGTGATCTGTGGAGAGAAAAGAAAGTGATTGTTCACATAATAGTTGTGATGGAGGAGGGCTCTCGAATCAGGTTAGAGTTGGAAAGACTACCCCAATGTGTTTTCTATATTGATATTAAAGGAGGCCGTGTGTGTGGTGGGGTTACTGTGTAGGGCCTAAAACTAACTTTTCTTTTTTGTATAACAGCCACTATGGCAGGTAGATAAATATATTTTTTTTATTTTAGATTTAGATTTTTTTTTGTACATAATTTTGGGCCATAATTACACATAGAAACACACAAAAGGGTGAGCATGCTTAGTAATGTTTCTAAAAAACAAATGCTTTACTAGTTATAAGTAATGTGGTATATTGCTCAATTTAATTTTATATTCTGTGACTTGAGTATTAACAAAAATATCAGCCCAAAAATGTTTAGCTGCCCCTTGAAGGGGGATGCAAGCCACGTGCTGTGAGCATGTAGAGGCCGACGATGTCTCTTTGTGCTAGCAGTGGAAGCAAACTCAAACATTGAAAACAACCTATCTTGTGAACAAAACAAATGTAAATAGCCAAGAAACACGAGTACAAAGTCTTACCTTAGTAGACTTCTGAGTAAATTAGACCAACTTTTATGCATGTGCCCATTGCTTCTAAAAAGTAATCGTCTCAGTGCTCACAGCCCCCAGACTGACAGTGTTGCTGCGAGAGGTGGGATAGCTGTAACATTAGGATTCAGATTTAGTTTTTGGAATACCGGATATGAAACAAAATGGCAAAAATACTTGGCCAAAAAAATCTCATTGTATTGGTCACTTACATGTTTTTTAGCAGATGTTAACGCGGATGTTGTGAAATGCTTTCGTCTATTTTGCTATAAATTACAACACTTAAGTGTGCCCATACTTGACTATTTTTTTAAAATGAAATGCCCACACTGTTGAGCCCGGAGTGTTACTACACGCCAACCTGTCTGGTGAACTAGACATTCTTACCCAACAAAATCCACCTCGTTCATTTTAGGCCCTGTTACTGTGTGTGGTGGGGTTACTGTGTACATGGGTCAGCCAGCAGGGCACTTCTTTGCTTCACTTCCTCAAAAAGGAGCCCTCTAATGCAGTGTAGGAGACATGGATGGCCCCTCTTCCTCTCTCTCTGTCTCCTCTAATGCAGTGTAGGAGACATGGATGGCCACTCTTCCTCTCTGTCTCTCTCTCTGTCTCTCTCTCTGTCTCTCTCTCTGTCTCCTCTAATGCAGTGTAGGAGACATGGATGGCCACTCTTCCTCTCTCTCTGTCTCCTCTAATGCAGGGTAGGAGTCAGGGACGGCCCCTCTTCCTCTCTCTCTCTCTCTGTCTCCTCTAATGCAGGGTAGGAGTCAGGGACGGCCCCTCTTCCTCTCTCTGTCTCCTCTAATGCAGGGTAGGAGTCAGGGACGGCCCCTCTTCCTTTCTGTCTGTCTCTCTGTCTCCTCTAATGCAGGGTAGGAGTCAGGGACGGCCCCTCTTCCTCTCTGTCTGTCTCTCTGTCTCCTCTAATGCAGGGTAGGAGTCAGGGACGGCCCCTCTTCCTCTATCTCTCTCTCTGTCTCCTCTAATGCAGGGTAGGAGTCAGGGACGGCCCCTCTTCCTCTATCTCGCTCTCTTTCTCCTGCATGTGATCGTTGTTTACACTGAGAGAAGGAAGGTTCAACCCCAGAAGACTCTTGACAATTAGATGTCCGTCTGCTCTCTGCCTCAAATGGACCACACTTTCACTCTCACTTCTCCAGCTGTGTGGAAAGAACTGACAACAATGTGCCAAGTATTTTTCTAGATCTCTGGGGATTTCTGCCTGCTTTTGGTTAGGGTTTTAGCTGACGTTATATCTAGCTTGAGTTGTGTGTTATTGTTCTTCACAGAACTCTTCTCTGAGCAGTCACAAGTGTCAGGTGGTACACACTCACCCCCCCCCCCCCCCCTGCCTGTGTGTCCCAGGGGGATGGTAGAGATGATGGTCCTAAAAGACAGCAGGTCATTAGGTAGGTCTCCTCTGTGCCAGCCAGCCACTGTGCCAGCCGATCACTGTGCCAGCCAGCCACTGTGCCAGCCGATCACTGTGCCAGCCAGCCACTGTGCCAGCCGACCACTGTGCCAGCCAGCCACCTTCCAGCCGACCACTGTGCCAGCCAGCCACCTTCCAGCCGACCACTGTGCCAGCCAGCCACTGTGCCAGCCGACCACTGTGCCAGCCAGCCACCTTCCAGCCGACCACTGTGCCAGCCAGCCACCTTCCAGCCGACCACTGTGCCAGCCAGCCACTGTGCCAGCCGACCACTGTGCCAGCCAGCCACCTTCCAGCCGACCACTGTACCAGCCAGCCACTGTGCCAGCCGACCACTGTGCCAGCCAGCCACCTTCCAGCCGACCACTGTGCCAGCCAGCCACTGTGCCACTCAGCCAACCCACCCAGCGTGCCAGCTAGCCAGTGTGCCAGCTAGCCAGTGTGCCAGCCAGCCAGTCAAAGTGCTCTTTCATTTTACATGTCTGGGTAGTTCTCTAGGGAAGCCCCCTCCTCTCAACCTCTCTCCCAATCATCTCCCGAACTGACAAGGAAAAACTCTGTCCTTCTGCCCCTGCACAAGACAGATAGGTAACCCACTGTTCCCCTGCACAAGACAGATAGTTAACCCACTGTTCCCCTGCACAAGACAGATAGTTAACCCACTGTTCCCCTGCACAAGACAGATAGTTAACCCACTGTTCCCCTGCACAAGACAGATAGTTAACCCACTGTTCCCCTGCACAAGACAGATAGTTAACCCACTGTTCCCCTGCACAAGACAGATAGTTAACCCACTGTTCCCCTGCACAAGACAGATAGTTAACCCACTGTTCCCCTGCACAAGACAGATAGTTAACCCACTGTTCCCCTGCACAAGACAGATAGTTAACCCACTGTTCCCCTGCACAAGACAGATAGTTAACGCACTGTTCCCCTGCACAAGACAGATAGTTAACCCACTGTTCCCCTGCACAAGACAGATAGTTAACCCACTGTTCCCCTGCACAAGACAGATAGTTAACCCACTGTTCCCCGGGCACCGACGACGTGGATGTCTATTAAGGCAGCCCCCCCTTACTAATGTAGTAGTGAGTGAGTGGCCGGGACGAGGGCACTAATGTAATAGTGAGTGGCCGGGACGAGGGCACTAATGTAGTAGTGAGTGGCCGGGACGAGGGCACTAATGTAGTAGTGAGTGGCCGGGACGAGGGCACTAATGTAGTAGTGAGTGGCCGGGACGAGGGCACTAATGTAGTAGTGAGTGGCCGGGACGAGGGCACTAATGTAGTAGTGAGTGGCCGGGACGAGGGCACTAATGTAGTAGTGAGTGGCCGGGACGAGGGCACTAATGTAGTAGTGAGTGGCCGGGACGAGGGCACTAATGTAATAGTGAGTGGCCGGGACGAGGGCACTAATGTAGTAGTGAGTGGCCGGGACGAGGGCACTAATGTAGTAGTGAGTGGCCGGGACGAGGGCACTAATGTAGTAGTGAGTGGCCGGGACGAGGGCACTAATGTAGTAGTGAGTGGCCGGGACGAGGGCACTAATGTAGTAGTGAGTGGCCGGGACGAGGGCACTAATGTAGTAGTGAGTGGCCGGGACGAGGGCACTAATGTAGTAGTGAGTGGCCGGGACGAGGGCACTAATGTAATAGTGAGTGGCCGGGACGAGGGCACTAATGTAATAGTGAGTGGCCGGGACGAGGGCACTAATGTAATAGTGAGTGGCCGGGACGAGGGCACTAATGTAATAGTGAGTGGCCGGGACGAGGGCACTAATGTAGTAGTGAGTGGCCGGGACGAGGGCACTAATGTAGTAGTGAGTGGCCGGGACGAGGGCACTAATGTAGTAGTGAGTGGCCGGGACGAGGGCACTAATGTAATAGTGAGTGGCCGGGACGAGGGCACTAATGTAATAGTGAGTGGCCGGGACGAGGGCACTAATGCAATAGTGAGTGGCCGGGACGAGGGCACTAATGCAATAGTGAGTGGCCGGGACGAGGGCACTAATGCAATAGTGAGTGGCCGGGACGAGGGCACTAATGCAATAGTGAGTGGCCGGGACGAGGGCACTAATGCAATAGTGAGTGGCCGGGACGAGGGCACTAATGCAGTAGTGAGTGGCCGGGACGAGGGCACAATGGTTTGGTCACTGTTTCACTTCACTAGAAAAGGGCGCTTCAGTTCCTCATTCTCCTATCTGGGAAAATCATCCCTTTCTGTCCTGTGTCTCCGTGTCTCTCTCCTTGCTCCCAACACACCAGGCTCTGGTCAGATAAATGCCTCCCAACACACCAGACTCTGGTCAGATAAATGCCTCCCAACACACCAGGCTCTGGTCAGATAAATGCCTCCCAACACACCAGGCTCTGGTCAGAAAAATGCCTCCCAACACACCAGGCTCTGGTCAGATAAATGCCTCCCAACACACCAGGCTCTGGTCAGATAAATGCCTCCCAACACACCAGGATCTGGTCAGATAAATGCCTCCCAACACACCAGGATCTGGTCAGATAAATGTCTCCCAACACACCAGACTCTGGTCAGATAAATGTCTCTCAACACACCAGACTCTGGTCAGATAAATGCCTCCCAACACACCAGGATCTGGTCAGATAAATGCCTCCCAACACACCAGAATCTGGTCAGATAAATGCTGGTGCGTCACCCCCCCCTTGGAGAGGAAAAGGCCAGGACACAGTCACAACGTGATGTTCAGATAAACCTCTTTAGCGTTGCTTCAGTTGGCCTTTCTCTTTCCGTTTGATCGTGTAACTCAATACTGAACCTTGGCAACAAAAGGATTAAGGACAAAGTCTTGGTTTATTTTCTCTACCAGTGTCACCCACCCCCATCACCATTATCCACTCCTTTACCAAACAGCACCGGGCTGTGTGGCGACGGAGTGGAGACATTGGTGTGTACTCTGAGCTTTCATAGACTTATTTGTCTGTCCCCAGGTAGACTGTGTGTGTGTGTGTGTGTGTGTGTGTACCTGTGTAGACTGTGTGTGTGTGTGTGTGTACCTGTATAGACTGTGTGTGTGTGTGTGTGTACCTGTGTAGACTGTGTGTGTGTGTGAATGTAAACATTCAATACTGCTGCTGTTTATTTTATTTAACCTTTAACTAGGCATGTCAGTTAAGAACAAATAGTTATTTCCAATGCCGGCCCAGTGTATGTCCGTGACCGAGGATATCTGTCTTAAGGAAAAGGGGAGCAGTGCACCATGGAAGTGATGGATTGCTCAATCTCTCCCATGTGACTGACGCACACACGCACGTACGCACACACACACACACACACACACACACACACGCTAGCAACTGGATCTCAGGCCAAAGAGGGGAAGCGGCGTTAGAATGAAACTTCTGTCTGTTTTTCTCATGGTGTGTGTGTGATGGTGTTGTTTACTCCTCTGACTGTAGACACTGCTGCTGGAAGGGATGGTCTGTAGGGATGGTCTGTAGGGATGGTCTGTAGGGATGGTCTGTAGGGATGGTCTGTAGGGATGGTCTAGTAGGGATGGTCTAGTATATCTGCAGGCCCCACTGTATAGAGAATAGGGTGCCAGTATATCTGCAGGCCCCACTGTATAGAGACTAGGGTGCAGCTGAACACAACAATCTAGCTGCCAATTGATGATAATCAATCATTTGATTTGTTTCCAGTACCCTATTGATTGCCAGTTAGGCTAAGCACATTGGAATTATGAGGCATTTAACAGAATCTATGCTCTATGTCCAACCTCGGGAGGGTGTGTGTGTGTGTGTGTGTGTGTGTCTAACCTCGGGAGGGACGATGTGTGTGTGTCTAACCTCCGGAGGGACGGTGTGTGTGTCCAACCCCGGGAGGGACGGTGTGTGTGTGTGTCTGACCTCGGGAGGGATGGTGTGTGTGTGTGTGTCTGACCTCGGGAGGGACGGTGTGTGTGTCTAACCTCGGGAGGGACGGTGTGTGTACCTTTCTGGGATCAGGACTGAGGATTGGAAAGGGACCTGGGGGAAAGGCATGATATTACACCAGTCTACAGTATTACAGCTGATGATATTACACCAGTCTGCAGTATTACACCAGTCTACAGTATTACAGCTGATATTACACCAGTCTACAGTATTACACCAGTCTACGGTATTACACCAGTCTACAGTATTACAGCTGATGATATTAAACCAGTCTACAGTATTACAGCTGATGATATTAAACCAGTCTACAGTATTACACCAGTCTACGGTATTACACCAGTCTACAGTATTACAGCTGATGATATTAAACCAGTCTACAGTATTACAGCTGATGATATTAAACCAGTCTACAGTATTACAGCTGATGATATTAAACCAGTCTACAGTATTACACCAGTCTACGGTATTACACCAGTCTACAGTATTACAGCTGATGATATTAAACCAGTCTACAGTATTACAGCTGATGATATTACACCAGTCTACAGTATTACACCAGTCTACGGTATTACACCAGTCTACAGTATTACAGCTGATGATATTAAACCAGTCTACAGTATTACAGCTGATGATATTAAACCAGTCTACAGTATTACACCAGTCTACAGTATTACACCAGTCTACAGTATTACAGCTGATGATATTACACCAGTCTACAGTATTACACCAGTCTACAGTATTACACCAGTCTACAGTATTACAGCTGATGATATTACACCAGTCTACAGTATTACACCAGTCTACCGTATTGCAGCTGATGATATTACACCAGTCTACAGTATTACAGCTGATGATATTACACCAGTCTACAGTATTACACCAGTCTACAGTATTACAGCTGATATTACACCAGTCTACAGTATTACACCAGTCTACAGTATTACAGCTGATGATATTACACCAGTCTACAGTATTACAGCTGATGATATTACACCAGTCTACAGTATTACACCAGTCTACAGTATTACAGCTGATGATATTACACCAGTCTACAGTATTACACCAGTCTACAGTATTACAGCTGATGATATTACACCAGTCTACAGTATTACAGCTGATGATATTACACCAGTCTACAGTATTACAGCTGATGATATTACACCAGTCTACAGTATTACACCAGTCTACAGTATTACAGCTGATGATATTACACCAGTCTACAGTATCTGACATTCTGTATGATTGGATAAGCCATAGAGAGCCTGCAGTCATTTAGTGGATGATGTGACAAACAGCTTGTCCTTGTTCCCTTAATGTTGAATGACCGAGAGTAGCCCCTTGTCAACTTGACCTGAAGTGAACTCTCTCGTGTGTGTGTGTGTGTGTGTGTGTGTGTGTGTGTGTGTGTGTGTGTGCTTCCCCTATATGCATTTAGCAGCGGCACATCGCCATTGTAAAAACATAAATACGTAATTAAAACATTTTCAGTGTAAACTTTAAACCAGATATAAAGTAATGTAGAAATAATAATGGAGTTATATATTTTTTTTTAGTAAAACATTTTTCAGAACTAACAATCACCAGAATAACAGTCATGGAGATTGTAAGAAACGTCCCGGCGTGGGGCCACCATGGATTCAGTTCATGTTTGAGTCACTCCGACAGCATAAGAACAAGGTATAAGCCATGGCAAAATGTAGAGAACTGCCCCATGGCAAAATGTAGAGAACTGCCCCGTGGCAAAATGTAGAGAACTGCCCCGTGGCAAAATGTAGAGAACTGCCCCGTGGCAAAATGTAGAGAACTGCCCCGTGGCAAAATGTAGAGAACTGCTGGAAATTTGCTTTAAAACTTCACAATTTCTCTTTGCGCCATGGCAAAATGTGTAGAAACTTTAAACTGTGACCAACCGATGCATATCTGTATTCCCAGTCATGTGAAATCCATAGATTAGAGCCTAATGAATTTATTTCAATTGACTGATTTCCTTACACTTCATTTAACTCAGTAAAACCTTGGAAATCGTTGCACGGTGCGTTTTGATACTTTTGTTCTGTTTACATGTCAGCTCATCTAAGACCCGGGTTCTCAGTGGGACTCAACAGAGCCGTGTTCCACTCCTCAGCCAAGAGAACGTGATGAACTGTAATGTACTCCACCCTGTAGTTAGCATTCCACACGGTACACGTGGCCTCTCACATGACACCCTGATCCCTTGTGCACTATTTTGGACTCCAATGACCCAAATAATTCCCTATTCCCTACATACCTGTAGTGTACACTATTTATGACCCTCGTCCTAATATGAGCCTAGTCAAAACTAGTTCCCTACTATACGGGGTCTCTTATGTGTGAGTGTCTGGGGGGGGGTACTATAGTGTCTGGGGGGGTACTAGAGTCTGGGGGGGGGGGTGTACTAGAGTGCCTGGGGGGATACTAATGTCGAGATGTACACAAGACAGACACTTGAATGGGAGAGTTGAACCACCACCCACAGTCAGTTCAGGCCTGACCCCAAACAACCCGTTGCTGGCACTGACCCACAAGCCTGCCCCCAAAATATCACCCAGTCAGCTGGGTTGACAACCACCTGCTCGTGTGTGTTGGCTCTGGGGTGAGGCAGAGGGATGCATGGGTCATCTCTTCTGTGGAGGTGTAGCCAAATGTGTGTTCACCCATGGTTACTTATGTGTGGGTGAGTGATTTTTACTGTGTGTGTATGTGTGCGCTCGCATGCAGAGCTATCACTCTGGTGTGTGTTGTGGACCAGGGATACGTAGCAGTCATCACTCTGGTGTGTGTTGTGGACCAGGGATATGTAGCAGAGCTATCACTCTGGTGTGTGTTGTGGACCAGGGATATGTAGCAGAGCTATCACTCTGGTGTGTGTTGTGGACCAGGGATACGTAGCAGAGCTATCACTCTGGTGTGTTGTTGTGGACCAGGGATACATAGCAGAGCTATCACTCTGGTGTGTGTTGTGGACCAGGGATACGTAGCAGAGCTATCACTCTGGTGTGTGTTGTGGACCAGGGATACGTAGCAGAGCTATCACTCTGGTGTGTGTTGTGGACCAGTGATACGTAGCAGAGCAATCACTCTGGTGTGTGTTGTGGACCAGGGATACGTAGCAGAGCTATCACTCTGGTGTGTTGTGGACCAGGGATACGTAGCAGAGCTATCACTCTGGTGTGTGTTGTGGACCAGGGATACGTAGCAGAGCTATCACTCTGGTGTGTTGTGGACCAGGGATACGTAGCAGAGCTATCACTCTGGTGTGTTGTGGACCAGGGATACATAGCAGAGCTATCACTCTGTGTGTTGTGGACCAGGGATACGTAGCAGAGCTATCACTCTGGTGTGTGTTGTGGACCAGGGATACGTAGCAGAGCTATCACTCTGGTGTGTGTTGTGGACCAGGGATACGTAGCAGAGCTATCACTCTGGTGTGTGTTGTGGACCAGGGATACGTAGCAGAGCTATCACTCTGGTGTGTGTTGTGGACCAGGGATACGTAGCAGAGCTATCACTCTGGTGTGTGTTGTGGACCAGGGATACGTAGCAGAGCTATCACTCTGTGTGTTGTGGACCAGGGATACGTAGCAGAGCTATCACTCTGGTGTGTGTTGTGGACCAGGGATACGTAGCAGAGCTATCACTCTGGTGTGTTGTTGTGGACCAGGGATACGTAGCAGAGCTATCACTCTGGTGTGTGTTGTGGACCAGGGATACGTAGCAGAGCTATCACTCTGTGTGTTGTGGACCAGGGATACGTAGCAGAGCTATCACTCTGGTGTGTGTTGTGGACCAGGGATACGTAGCAGAGCTATCACTCTGGTGTGTTGTTGTGGACCAGGGATACGTAGCAGAGCTATCACTCTGGTGTGTTGTGGACCAGGGATACGTAGCAGAGCTATCACTCTGGTGTGTGTTGTGGACCAGGGATACGTAGCAGAGCTATCACTCTGGTGTGTTGTGGACCAGGGATACGTAGCAGAGCTATCACTCTGGTGTGTTTTATGGACCAGGGATACGTAGCAGAGCTATCACTCTGGTGTGTGTTGTGGACCAGGGATACGTAGCAGAGCTATCACTCTGGTGTGTTGTTGTGGACCAGGGATACGTAGCAGAGCTATCACTCTGGTGTGTGTTGTGGACCAGGGATACGTAGCAGAGCTATCACTCTGGTGTGTTGTTGTGGACCAGGGATACGTAGCAGAGCTATCACTCTGGTGTGTGTTGTGGACCAGGGATACGTAGCAGAGCTATCACTCTGGTGTGTGTTGTGGACCAGGGATACGTAGCAGAGCTATCACTCTGGTGTGTGTTGTGGACCAGGGATACGTAGCAGAGCTATCACTCTGGTGTGTGTTGTGGACCAGGGATACGTAGCAGAGCTATCACTCTGGTGTGTGTTGTGGACCAGGGATACATAGCAGAGCTATCACTCTGGTGTGTGTTGTGGACCAGGGATACGTAGCAGAGCTATCACTCTGGTGTGTGTTGTGGACCAGGGATACGTAGCAGAGCTATCACTCTGGTGTGTGTTGTGGACCAGGGATACGTAGCAGAGCTATCACTCTGGTGTGTTGTGGACCAGGGATACGTAGCAGAGCTATCACTCTGGTGTGTTGTTGTGGACCAGGGATACATAGCAGAGCTATCACTATGGTGTGTTGTTGTGGACCAGGGATACATAGCATAGCTATCACTCTGGTGTGTGTTGTGGACCAGGGATACGTAGCAGAGCTATCACTATGGTGTGTTGTTGTGGACCAGGGATACATAGCAGAGCTATCACTCTGGTGTGTGTTGTGGACCAGGGATACGTAGCAGAGCTATCACTCTGGTGTGTTGTGGACCAGGGATACGTAGCAGAGCTGTTTTGTGTTTTTAAACAGTCCGTCAGGGGTATCTTCTCCCTCCAGGTCACTGGAGTTAATATGGAGGGGGGTGGGGTTAGAGGGAACCCTGTCACCTACACTCTGAGATGAAGGTTATAAATACTTTATTGGTGGAGATGACTCCCTACATTACTGCCTCTCTCTCTATAATTCACAGTTGTCCCTTTACTGTAATGTATCAATCTGGTGGCAGACAGGACATGTATAATACAACACACGCACACACGCACACGCACACACACGCACACGCACACACACGCACAAACACACTCATGAACACACACACACACACTCATGAACACGTGCGTTCAGACGGCCTTCTGCTATGCATATACACCATATTGCTCTAGTGTGTAATGAGGAGGCTCCAGTCTATGGCATAGCTGGAGACTTAACAGTGTGTGACATTGCACTGCCTGCAACACACACACACACACACACACACACACACTGGCCAGGCCATGTTGTTGGACTGCTCTGGAAGTCTGGCTGGGCTTGGTGGGCATGGGAAATGGGTTAGACATGTATTATAAATATGGCTAGCGTCTCATCTGAACACTGCTAGCTAGCCTAGCACCCCTCTGTTGCTCCATGAATAAACGGTGTATATAAAGATCTGCTATACATCATTTAGTAGCCTGGTGCCACTGTTTATCTCTCTTATCTCTATATCTCTCTATCTCTCTCTGTTTATATATAGTAGCTTGGTACCACTGTTCATCTCTCTCTCTGTTTATATATAGTAGCCTGGTGCCACTTCATCTCTCTCTCTGTTTATATATAGTAGCCTGTTCATCTCTCTGTCTACATAAAGTTAGTAAGTGTAGTTTGAGCATCACTGTTCATCTCTATGCTCCTGTTTTCAGATGACTTGGCACCCTGCATCAACCCTCTGGAAGCTTCAGTTGTATGTGAAGAGTGTAAATGGTGAATGGCTACAACTTCTATTTTTAGTGACTATGAATGTTGTGATGTGAAAATAGAATTAACGTTGACAGAAAGCCGTGGGGAGGTTCTGCTGTAGTCAAACCAAATCTATACTGGAGTAGTGTGTGTGTGGGGGAGGGTTCTGCTGTAGTCAAACCAAATCTATACTGTAGTAGTGTGTGGGGGGGGGTCAGCTGTAGTCTAACTAAATCTATACTGGAGTAGTGTGTGTGTGGGGGGGGGTTCTGCTGTAGTCAAACCAAATCTATACTGGAGTAGTGTGTGTGGGGGGGTCAGCTGTAGTCTAACTAAATCTATACTGAAGTAGTGTGTGTGGGGGGGTCAGCTGTAGTCTAACTAAATCTATACTGGAGTAGTGTGTGTGTGGGGGAGGGTTCTGCTGTAGTCAAACCAAATCTATACTGTAGTAGTGTGTGGGGGGGGGTCAGCTGTAGTCTAACTAAATCTATACTGGAGTAGTGTGTGTGTGGGGGGGGGTTCTGCTGTAGTCAAACCAAATCTATACTGTAGTAGTGTGTGTGGGGGGGTCAGCTGTAGTCTAACTAAATCTATACTGGAGTAGTGTGTGTGTGTGTGGGGGGGGGGGGGGGTCAGCTGTAGTCTAACTAAATCTATACTGAAGTAGTGTGTGTGTGGGGGGGTCAGCTGTAGTCTAACTAAATCTATACTGAAGTAGTGTGTGTGTGGGGGGGTCAGCTGTAGTCTAACTAAATCTATACTGAAGTAGTGTGTGTGTGGGGGGGTCAGCTGTAGTCTAACTAAATCTATACTGGAGTAGTGTGTGTGTGTGTGGGGGGGGGGGGGGGTCAGCTGTAGTCTAACTAAATCTATACTGAAGTAGTGTGTGTGTGGGGGGGTCAGCTGTAGTCTAACTAAATCTATACTGGAGTAGTGTGTGTGTGTGTGGGGGGGGGGGGGGGGTCAGCTGTAGTCTAACTAAATCTATACTGAAGTAGTGTGTGTGTGGGGGGGTCAGCTGTAGTCTAACTAAATCTATACTGAAGTAGTGTGTGTGTGGGGGGGTCAGCTGTAGTCTAACTAAATCTATACTGAAGTAGTGTGTGTGTGGGGGGGTCAGCTGTAGTCTAACTAAATCTATACTGAAGTAGTGTGTGGGGGGGGGGGGTCAGCTGTAGTCTAACTAAATCTATACTGAAGTAGTGTGTGTGTGGGGGGGTCAGCTGTAGTCTAACTAAATCTATACTGAAGTAGTGTGTGGGGGGGGGGGGTCAGCTGTAGTCTAACTAAATCTATACTGAAGTAGTGTGTGGGGGGGGGGTCAGCTGTAGTCAAACCAAATCTATACTGTAGTAGTGTGTGTGTGGGGGGGTCAGCTGTAGTCTAACTAAATCTATACTGTAGTAGTGTGTGTGTGGGGGGGTCAGCTGTAGTCTAACTAAATCTATACTGTAGTAGTGTGTGTGTGGGGGGGTCAGCTGCAGTCTAACCAAATCTATACTGGAGTAGTGTGTGTGTGGGGGGGGGGGGGGGGGGGGGGTTCTGCTGTAGTCAAACCAAATCTATACTGAAGTAGTGTGTGTGTGGGGGGGGGGGGTCAGCTGTAGTCTAACCAAATCTATACTGTAGTAGTGTGTGTGTGGGGGGGTCAGCTGTAGTCTAACTAAATCTATACTGGAGTAGTGTGCGTGTGTGTGTGGGGGGGGGGGGGGGGTTCTGCTGTAGTCAAACCAAATCTATACTGTAGTAGTGTGTGTGTGGGGGGGTCAGCTGTAGTCTAACTAAATCTATACTGAAGTAGTGTGTGTGGGGGGTCAGCTGTAGTCTAACTAAATCTATACTGAAGTAGTGTGTGTGTGTGTGTGGGGGGGGGGGGGGGTCAGCTGTAGTCAAACCAAATCTATACTGGAGTAGTGTGTGTGTGGGGGGGTCAGCTGTAGTCTAACTAAATCTATACTGGAGTAGTGTGTGTGGGGGGGTCAGCTGTAGTCTAACTAAATCTATACTGAAGTAGTGTGTGTGGGGGGGTCAGCTGTAGTCTAAATCTATACTGGTGTAGTGTGTGTGTGTGTGTGTGTGGGGGGGTCAGCTGTAGTCTAACTAAATCTATACTGGTGTAGTGTGTGTGTGTGTGGGGGGGTCAGCTGTAGTCTAACTAAATCTATACTGGAGTAGTGTGTGTGTGTGTGGGGGGGGGGGTCAGCTGTAGTCTAACTAAATCTATACTGGTGTAGTGTGTGTGGGGGGGGGGGTCAGCTGTAGTCTAACTAAATCTATACTGGAGTAGTGTGTGTGGGGGGGGGGGGTCAGCTGTAGTCTAACTAAATCTATACTGGAGTAGTGTGTGTGGGGGGGGGGTCAGCTGTAGTCTAACTAAATCTATACTGGAGTAGTGTGTGTGTGGGGGGGGGGGTCAGCTGTAGTCTAACTAAATCTATACTGTAGTAGTGTGTGTGGGGGGGTCAGCTGTAGTCTAACTAAATCTATACTGGAGTAGTGTGTGTGGGGGGGGGGGGGGTCAGCTGTAGTCTAACTAAATCTATACTGGAGTAGTGTGTGTGGGGGGGGTCAGCTGTAGTCTAACTAAATCTATACTGGAGTAGTGTGTGTGGGGGGGGGGGGGGGTCAGCTGTAGTCTAACTAAATCTATACTGGAGTAGTGTGTGTGTGTGGGGGGGTCAGCTGTAGTCTAACTAAATCTATACTGGAGTAGTGTGTGTGTGTGGGGGGGTCAGCTGTAGTCTAACTAAATCTATACTGGAGTAGTGTGTGTGGGGGGGTCAGCTGTAGTCTAACTAAATCTATACTGGAGTAGTGTGTGTGTGGGGGGGGTCGGCTGTAGTCTAACTAAATCTATACTGGAGTAGTGTGTGTGTGTGGGGGGGTCAGCTGTAGTCTAACTAAATCTATACTGGAGTAGTGTGTGTGGGGGGGTCAGCTGTAGTCTAACTAAATCTATACTGGAGTAGTGTGTGTGTGGGGGGGTCAGCTGTAGTCTAACTAAATCTATACTGGAGTAGTGTGTGTGTGGGGGGGTCAGCTGTAGTCTAACTAAATCTATACTGGAGTAGTGTGTGTGGGGGGGGTCAGCTGTAGTCTAACTAAATCTATACTGGAGTAGTGTGTGTGTGTGTGGGGGGGT
>NC_143042.1:530000-540000 GCF_057628025.1 Oncorhynchus mykiss | reverse complement strand
AGCTGTACCATGGGATAGGTGATATGTTGAGCTGTACCATGGGATAGGTGATATGTTGAGCTGTACCATGGGATAGGTGATATGTTGAGCTGTACCATGGGATAGGTGATATGTTGAGCTGTACCATGGGATAGGTGATATGTTGAGCTGTACCGTGGGATAGGTGATATGTTGAGCTGTACCATGGGATAGATGGTATGTTGAGCTGTACCATGGGATAGGTGATATGTTGAGCTGTACCATGGGATAGATGATATGTTGAGCTGTACCATGGGATAGATGATATGTTGAGCTGTACCATGGGATAGGTGATATGTTGAGCTGTACCATGGGATAGATGATATGTTGAGCTGTACCATGGGATAGATGATATGTTGAGCTGTACCATGGGATAGATGATATGTTGAGCTGTAGCATGGGATAGATGATATGTTGAGCTGTAGCATGGGATAGATGATATGTTGAGCTGTAGCATGGGATAGATGATATGTTGAGCTGTACCATGAGATAGGTGATATGTTGAGCTGTAGCATGGGATAGATGATATGTTGAGCTGTACCATGAGATAGGTGATATGTTGAGCTGTACCATGGGATAGACCCCTATTGAATATGAATATACAGTATGTGTGGGGACTCTCTTGTTCCCCATCATTACAGGACAGGGTTTCATGTTGTCCCAGTTCTGCTGTAACCTACTTACTATTCAGAACAGACCTTCCCCTACAGTCACTGTGTGTGTCACAGCGTGCCAGCTCCTGGCATTGTTATTAATTCAAGCCTGGTGGCCGCAGGGAAGAAGGCCTGGCTAGATAACAGGTCAAGCCTGATGTTGGCAGGGAAGAAGGCCTGGCTAGATAACAGGTCAAGCCTGATGTTGGCAGGGAAGAAGGCCTGGCTAGATAACAGGTCAAGCCTGATGTTGGCAGGGAAGAAGGCCTGGCTAGATAACAGGTCAAGCCTGGTGTTGGCAGGGAAGAAGGCCTGGCTAGATAACAGGTCAAGCCTGATGTTGGCAGGGAAGAAGGCCTGGCTAGATAACAGGTCAAGCCTGATGTTGGCAGGGAAGAAGGCCTGGCTAGATAACAGGTCAAGCCTGATGTTGGCAGGGAAGAAGGCCTGGCTAGATAGCATGTCAAGCCTGATGTTGGCAGGGAAGAAGGCCTGGCTAGATAACAGGTCAAGCCTGATGGTGGTAGGGAAGACTGGCATTATACAGGCCACCTACGTGTGTGTGTGTGTGTGTGTGTGTGTGTGTAGCAGGCCTGCATGGTGTGTGAGTAAATTCAAGGGGCTGATGTGTGTGGTGATGAATGACTTTTCCATTCTGTCTCTGGCATATTAACCCCCCCCCCCAACCTCACTGATTATTGTAATTGCTTTCTGCCTGTGTAGTAGGGAGTGTCTCACACACACACACACGCACACACACGCACACACACGGTTGTTAATTAGGGAGTGAGCCACACTGGGCTCCTTCCCAAATAGTACCCTATTCCCTGTTTACTGCAGGGCCCATAAGGTGCTATTGGGACATGGTTGGGATGGGAGCGTGGCTTAAAACCACACAAAGCATGTCTGGGGTTGGACAACTCAAAGCAGATAGAATGAGCCAGGTCACATCAATCAATGGTTTATTAATTAGCCGTGTGTGTGTGTGTGTGTGTGAAACTGATATTCAGTTTGTGATGTAGGGCAATGGGCCCTGACCTGAGTCCTGGTGTGTGTGTTCTGGGTAACCTCCTCTGTGGAACATCGACTGGGGGGGTCTGTTGTGCCGACTGAGGGGGTCTGTCTGTTCCGACTGGGGGGTCTGTTGTGCCGACTGAGGTTCTGTTCTAACTGGGTGTTCTTGTGTTCTCAGAGACCCAATGCGCTGGAGTTGCAGAAAGTGACTGATGGAGAGGAGGAGGAGAGAGATGGAGGGATGGACTCTACCTCTGCAGGGGAGGAGGACTTGAAGACTTCAGACGAGGGCTTCATGGGCATGACGCCTCTACTACAAGCCCACCACGCCATGGAGAAGATGGAGGAGTTTGTTCACAAGGTCAGTCTCTCTCTCACACACACACACACACACACACACACACACACACACACACACACACACTGGTCCCCTTAAGTCTCACCTTGGACATACACTACATGACCAAGAGTATGTAGACTAACCAGTACCCCCTCACATTGACTCTGTACCGGTTCCCCCTCACATTGACTCTGTACCGGTTCCCCCTCACATGGACTCTGTACCGGTTCCCCCTCACATGGACTCTGTACCGGTTCCCCCTCACATGGACTCTGTACCGGTTCCCCCTCACATGGACTCTGTACCGGTTCCCCCTCACATGGACTCTGTACCGGTTCCCCCTCACATGGACTCTGCACCGGTTCCCCTTCACATTGACTCTGTACCGGTTCCCCCTCACATGGACTCTGCACCGGTTCCCCTTCACATTGACTCTGCACCGGTTCCCCCTCACATTGACTCTGCACCGGCTCCCCCTGCACATTGACTCTGCACCGGTTCCCCTTCACATTGACTCTGCACCGGTTCCCCTTCACATTGACTCTGCACCGGTTCCCCTTCACATTGACTCTGCACCGGTTCCCCTTCACATTGACTCTGCACCGGTTCCCCTTCACATTGACTCTGCACCGGTTCCCCCTCACATTGACTCTGCACCGGTTCCCCCTCACATTGACTCTGCACCGGTTCCCCCTCACATTGACTCTGCACCGGTTCCCCTTCACATTGACTCTGCACCGGTTCCCCTTCACATTGACTCTGCACCGGTTCCCCCTCACATTGACTCTGCACCGGTTCCCCCTCACATTGACTCTGCACCGGTTCCCCCTCACATTGACTCTGCACCGGTTCCCCCTCACATTGACTCTGCACCGGTTCCCCCTCACATTGACTCTGCACCGGTTCCCCTTCACATTGACTCTGCACCGGTTCCCCTTCACATTGACTCTGCACCGGTTCCCCCTCACATTGACTCTGCACCGGTTCCCCCTCACATTGACTCTGCACCGGTTCCCCCTCACATTGACTCTGCACCGGTTCCCCCTCACATTGACTCTGCACCGGTTCCCCCTCACATTGACTCTGCACCGGTTCCCCCTCACATTGACTCTGCACCGGTTCCCCCTCACATTGACTCTGCACCGGTTCCCCTTCACATTGACTCTGCACCGGTTCCCCCTCACATTGACTCTGCACCGGTTCCCCTTCACATTGACTCTGCACCGGTTCCCCTTCACATTGACTCTGCACCGGTTCCCCCTCACATTGACTCTGTACAGCCTTTTCTCTGTAAAGTGCACCACTTTTGATGAGGGGGACATTTAGACCAGTTGATTCAGCCTGTCATTATCACACTGAGGTTTGTTCATCTCTCTCTGTCACCCCAGTGGGTCATGTGGCATGATTGTCATGTTCAGTAGGGAGAAAACGTTTTGAAACAGGGAGGTTCTATACATTCACTTATCCAATAGAACAAATGTATCTAGATATGTTGCTAAATGTTTTGCTGTGTGTGTGCCCGACTGAACACGGCCCTGCAATATGTACTCTGTGATGCCTAACCTCTAGAACAGGGGCCGACATACCCAGATCCATACCCACTGAGGTCTGACAGGGTCTTCCATTAGCTATGAAATGGACCTACGCTGCTCACAATCCCTCAGTTGATGGAGACAGACATCTAACTTGTGCTGAAATGGCAAACAGCAGGCTTTCAATTACAGAAATAAATCACTTGATGACTCAGATTTAGTCAACAACAACTGTTTCTCGCTCTCTCCTGTGCCCACCCCTATAGGCTCTGGTCTAAAGTAGTGCACTATATAGGGAATAGGGCTCTGGTCTAAAGTAGTGCACTATATAGGGAATAGGGCTCTGGTCTAAAGTAGTGCACTATATAGGGAATAGGGCCCTGGTCTAAAGTAGTGCACTATATAGGGAATAGGGCTCTGGTCTAAAGTAGTGCACTATATAAGGAATAGGGCCCTGGTCTAAAGTAGTGCACTATATAGGGAATAAGGCTCTGGTTAACAGTAGTACACTATATAGGGAATAGGGCTCTGGTCTAAAGTAGTGCACTACAGTGCCTTGCGAAAGTATTCGGCCCCCTTGAACTTTGCGACCTTTTGCCACATTTCAGGCTTCAAACATAAAGATATAAAACTGTATTTTTTTGTGACGAATCAACAACAAGTGGGACACAATCATGAAGTGGAACGACATTTATTGGATATTTCAAACTTTTTTAACAAATCAAAAACTGAAAAATTGGGCGTGCAAAATTATTCAGCCCCTTTACTTTCAGTGCAGCAAACTCTCTCCAGAAGTTCAGTGAGGATCTCTGAATGATCCAATGTTGACCTAAATGACTAATGATGATAAATACAATCCACCTGTGTGTAATCAAGTCTCCGTATAAATGCACCTGCACTGTGAAGGTCTCAGAGGTCCGTTAAAAGCGCAGAGAGCATCATGAAGAACAAGGAACACACCAGGCAGGTCCGAGATACTGTTGTGAAGAAGTTTAAAGCCGGATTTGGATACAAAAAGATTTCCCAAGCTTTAAACATCCCAAGGAGCACTGTGCAAGATAATATTGAAATGGAAGGAGTATCAGACCACTGCAAATCTACCAAGACCTGGCCGTCCCTCTAAACTTTCAGCTCATACAAGGAGAAGACTGATCAGAGATGCAGCCAAGAGGCCCATGATCACTCTGGATGAACTGCAGAGATCTACAGCTGAGGTGGGAGACTCTGTCCATAGGACAACAATCAGTCGTATATTGCACAAATCTGGCCTTTATGGAAGAGTGGCAAGAAGAAAGCCATTTCTTAAAGATATCCATAAAAAGTCTCGTTTAAAGTTTGCCACAAGCCACCTGGGAGACACACCAAACATGTGGAAGAAGGTGCTCTGGTCAGATGAAACCAAAATTGAACTTTTTGGCAACAATGCAAAACGTAATGTTTGGCGTAAAAGCAACACAGCTGAACACACCATCCCCACTGTCAAACATGGTGGTGGCAGCATCATGGTTTGGGCCTGCTTTTCTTCAGCAGGGACAGGGAAGATGGTTAAAATTGATGGGAAGATGGATGGAGCCAACTACAGGACCATTCTGGAAGAAAACCTGATGGAGTCTGCAAAAGACCTGAGACTGGGACGGAGATTTGTCTTCCAACAAGACAATGATCCAAAACATAAAGCAAAATCTACAATGGAATGGTTCAAAAATAAACATATCCAGGTGTTAGAATGGC
Organism: Oncorhynchus mykiss; assembly: GCF_057628025.1. Taxonomy (NCBI): domain Eukaryota; kingdom Metazoa; phylum Chordata; class Actinopteri; order Salmoniformes; family Salmonidae; genus Oncorhynchus; species Oncorhynchus mykiss. The sequence continues at coordinate 534,712 of NC_143042.1, read as the reverse complement.
CAAGTCAAAGTCCAGACCTGAATCCAATCGAGAATCTGTGGAAAGAACTGAAAACTGCTGTTCACAAATGCTCTCCATCCAACCTCACTGAGCTCGAGCTGTTTTGCAAGGAGGAATGGGAAAAAATGTCACTCTCGATGTGCAAAACTGATAGAGACATACCCCAAGCGACTTACAGCTGTAATCGCAGCAAAACGTGGCGCTACAAAGTATTAACTTAAGGGGGCTGAATAATTTTGCACGCCCAATTTTTCAGTTTTTGATTTGTTAAAAAAGTTTGAAATATCCAATAAATGTCGTTCCACTTCATGATTGTGTCCCACTTGTTGTTGATTCTTCACAAAAAAATAGTTTTATATCTTTATGTTTGAAGCCTGAAATGTGGCAAAAGGTCGCAAAGTTCAAGGGGGCCGAATACTTTCGCAAGGCACTGTATATAGGGAATAGGGCTCTGGTCTAAAGTAGTGCACTATATAGGGAATAAGGCTCTGGTCTAAAGTAGTGCACTATGTACGGAATAGGGCTCTGGTCTAAAGTAGTGCGCTATATAGGGAATAGGGCTCTGGTCTAAAGTAGTGCACTATATAGGGAATAGGGCTCTGGTCTAAAGTAGTGCACTATATAGGGCTCTGGACTAAAGTAGTGCACTATATAGGGAATAGGTCTCTGGTCTAAAGTAGTGCACTATATAGGGAATAGGGCTCTGGTCTAAAGTAGTGCACTATATAGGGAATAGGGTGCCAGGTTGACCAGGTTTGCCTGGAGAGACGTTGGTATCACATGAGTGGTCACCAGACCTTTAGGTGGAAAACTGTACACACACCTCACATTTCCCTCCTCTGACACTGTACACACACCTCACATTTCCCCCCTCCTCTGACACTGTACACACACCTCACGTTTCCCTCCTCTGACACTGTACACACACCTCACATTTCCCTCCTCTGACACTGTACACACACCTCACATTTCCCTCTTCCTCTGACACTGTACACACACCTCACATTTCCCTCTTCCTCTGACACTGTACACACACCTCACATTTCCCTCTTCCTCTGACACTGTACACACACCTCACATTTCCCTCTTCCTCTGACACTGTACACACACCTCACATTTCCCTCTTCCTCTGACACTGTACACACACCTCACATTTCCCTCCTCTGACACTGTACACACACACCTCACATTTCCCTCCTCTGACACTGTACACACACACCTCACATTTCCCTCCTCTGACACTGTACACACACATCTCACATTTCCCTCCTCTGACACTGTACACACACCTCACATTTCTCTCCTCCTCTGACACTGTACACACACCTCACATTGCTCTCCTCCTCTGACACTGTACACACACCTCACATTCCCCTCCTCTGACACTGTACACACACCTCACATTTCCCTCCTCTGACACTGTACACACACCTCACATTTCCCTCCTCCTTCTCTCCTCTATCATCCCCAACACAGATATTACATAGAGAGGTCTGTGGAATAGTAGTCTAACACAGATATTACATAGACTACTGTTCCACAGGCCTCCCTAACACAGATATTATCCGGGTGTCCCTTCACCCTGAACATCAAATGGGAATAAGAGAGAAACACACGAAAGAGAACACTCTTTATATTCCCCTCAGTTGTGTCATTTCATTCGTAACTCAAGTTCAATTCCGCTTCGGAGGAAAACCTAATGAAGTGTCTTCTCTCCCTGTGTCTTCTCCCCTCCCTGTGTCTTCTCCTCTCCCTGTGTCTTCTCCTCTCCCTGTGTCTTCTCCCCTCCCTGTGTCTTCTCCTCTCCCTGTGTCTTCTCCTCTCCCTGTGTCTTCTCCCCTCCCTGTGTCTTCTCCCCTCCCTGTGTCTTCTCCTCTCCCTGTGTCTTCTCCTCTCCCTGTGTCTTCTCCTCTCCCTGTGTCTTCTCCCCTCCCTGTGTCTTCTCCCCTCCCTGTGTCTTCTCCCCTCCCTGTGTCTTCTCCTCTCCCTGTGTCTTCTCCTCTCCCTGTGTCTTCTCCTCTCCCTGTGTCTTCTCCTCTCCCTGTGTCTTCTCCTCTCCCTGTGTCTTCTCCTCTCCCTGTGTCTTCTCCCCTCCCTGTGTCTTCTCCCCTCCCTGTGTCTTCTCCCCTCCCTGTGTCTTCTCCCCTCCCTGTGTCTTCTCCTCTCACTGTGTCTTCTCCTCTCCCTGTGTCTTCTCCCCAGGTGTGGGAAGGCCGGTGGCGAGTCATTCCTCATGACGTGCTGCCTGAGTGGCTGAAGGATAACGAGTATCTCCGCCACGGGCACCGGCCGCCCATGCCCTCCTTCAGGGCCTGCTTCAAGAGCATCTTCAGGATCCACACTGAGACTGGCAACATCTGGACTCACCTGCTGGGTAAGAGAGGGGGGGGGACACAATCACTGACACACACCAAGCTAGTCACCTGCTGGGTAAGAGAGGGGGGGGGACACAATCACTGACACACACCAAGCTAGTCACCTGCTGGGTAAGAGAGGGGAGGGGGGACACACAATCACTGACACACACCAAGCTAGTCACCTGCTGGGTAAGAGAGGGGAGGGGGGACACACAATCACTGACACACACCAAGCTAGTCACCTGCTGGGTAAGAGAGGGGAGGGGGGACACACAATCACTGACACACACCAAGCTAGTCACCTGCTGGGTAAGAGAGTGGTCAGGACACAATCACTGACACACACCAAGCTAGTCACCTGCTGGGTAAGAGAGGGGAGGGGGGACACACAATCACTGACACACACCAAGCTAGTCACCTGCTGGGTAAGAGAGTGGTCAGGACACAATCACTGACACACACCAAGCTAGTCACCTGCTGGGTTAGAGAGTGGTCAGGACACAATCACTGACACACACCAAGCTAGTCACCTGCTGGGTTAGAGAGTGGTCAGGACACAGTCACTAACACACCAAGCTAGTCACCTGCTGGGTAAGAGAGTGGTCAGGACACAATCACTGACACACACCAAGCTAGTCACCTGCTGGGTAAGAGAGTGGTCAGGACACAATCACTGACACACACCAAGCTAGTCACCTGCTGGGTTAGAGAGTGGTCAGGACACAGTCACTAACACACCAAGCTAGCATTTAAATTGAAATATATTTTTCAAACAAAGCTAGTAAATGAATGTAATTTGATGGTGACATTTACTTTGGTTTGAGTGACTTAACAGCTAAATAGATCACACTACACCCTGAGAAACCCACAGCTAATTATATCACACTACACCCTGAGAAACCCACAGCTAATTAGATCACACTACACCCTGAGAAACCCACAGCTAATTAGGTCACACTACACCCTGAGAAACCCACAGCTAATTAGGTCACACTACACCCTGAGAAACCCACAGCTAATTAGATCACACTACACCTTGAGAAACCCACAGCTAATTAGATCACACTACACCCTGAGAAACCCACAGCTAATTAGATCGCACTACACCCTGAGAAACCCACAGCTAATTAGATCGCACTACACCCTGAGAAACCCACAGCTAATTAGATCGCACTACACCCTGAGAAACCCACAGCTAATTAGATCACACTACACCCTGAGAAACCCACAGCTAATTAGATCACACTACACCCTGAGAAACCCACAGCTAATTAGATCGCACTACACCCTGAGAAACCCACAGCTAATTAGATCGCACTACACCCTGAGAAACCCACAGCTAATTAGATCACACTACACCCTGAGAAACCCACAGCTAATTAGATCACACTACACCCTGAGAAACCCACAGCTAATTAGATCACACTACACCCTGAGAAGCCCACAGCTAATTAGATCACAGAACCAACCTTTTCTGTTCCGGGGACCACCAAAACTGTAGAGGAGAAGAGGGGGGTGTGTGTAAGAGGTGCACAGCTGAGCCAGACACAGAGGATAAAACACAGTGTTTAATACTATGTGTTGTCTCTTAATAGAGTAGCATGGTTAAACTGCCATGTCGTAACGTCCTGCCCTAATCACTAGTAATGGTGTTAACGTTCCCCGCTCTCTGCTCTCTGCTCGAGCACTCTGCTGCTTCCATCCTGACGGGTTTAAGACGCTACACACAGACACACACAGAGTCAGACTAAGGACCAGCCAATACACAGACTAACATGAGGTCTCTGCTCACACGTGCAGAAATGATTGAATAATATGGGAGCACAGGGCAAACCACACACACACACACACACACACACACACACACACACACACACACACACACACAGGCTTTCTTCCGCTCCAGAGCAGATGCGTTGGGCATTAAATAAGGACAGGACCTCTGAGTAAACGGAGAACTGAGTATTCACATAGACCCATTTAGCTGGGTTAGGATTGGACCCATGTAGACTGGGTTAGGATTGGACCCATTTAGACTGGGTTAGGGTTGGACCCATTTAGACTGGGTTAGGGTTGGAACCATTTAGCTGGGTTAGGGTTGGACCCATTTAGCTGGGTTAGGGTTGGACCCATTTAGCTGGGTTAGGGTTGGACCCATTTAGCTGGGTTAGGGTTGGACCCATTTAGCTGGGTTAGGGTTGGACCCATTTAGCTGGGTTAGGGTTGGACCCATTTAGCTGGGTTAGGGTTGGACCCATTTAGCTGGGTTAGGGTTGGACCCATTTAGCTGGGTTAGGGTTGGAACCATTTAGCTGGGTTAGGGTTGGAACCATTTAGCTGGGTTAGGGTTGGACC